>NW_003805454.1:0-219304 GCF_000255335.2 Galendromus occidentalis
TCTGTGCTATAGAATCAGAATACGTGCAGCTGCTGGCAACGAGCAGCATCCTGACACCGTGACCCATTCTTCAGTTTCAGCCACTCCTGGACTACATCCGGAATCAATGGCTTACCCGGGTCGGAGCCGATCGACTGTCGATTTTCAGAGTTCCGGTCAGAACGAATAATGCAGTTGAGAGCTGCAATGCCACTCTCAAGCGCGATGTCGAATGCGCAGGTCTGGAACTTGATCGGTGAGGGTCCTCCGGTGTAAGCTTCGATCTCTGCGGAATTTCGACTCTCCCGATTTCCCAGGATATATTCCCGGACTCCGCTTCTTATGCAGCTTCACTCTGCGGCATCGCGCAAGATATGCCAACGGATCTCTCAATCGCCCGAAGGGGCATCAGGCACATCAGATGCGTGCCTGACGCTGGAAGTTTGTCGAATTGTGGGAGTTCCTCCAATTGGGGTCAGAGCCCCATTGTCCGTTGAAACGGGGTTGGGTTCTTGATTGAGAGAAGAATGCTTGCTGACTTGATGACGGGTGATTAGATCTTGCTTCGGTGGATAACCGAGTTTGCTCGACCTCTATCCAAGTCATAGAGATTCTTAGAGTTTGGGATTCCTTCGGCGTCACCGCCCAAACATGCTTGAATGATTGCCACGACATGGGGAGGGCTTCTAGGAGGCGAGAAATGAGCATGTCCGGATCAAGGGTGCCTCCAAGTGAGATCACCTCTTGCTGGAGTTTGCGGAAGCTAATTGACATTGTTTGCGGGGTTTTTGTAGAATCGAATTGGAATTGGAATATTTTACTCATGGCAGCGTTCAATCGTGTGCCATTCATTGTTTCGAATTCTCTTACGATATCATTGTAAACATCGGCTGCAGTCATGGTCGAAACATCAAGTGGGAATTTTAGCATCATGAGAGTGAAATCGAGGGAGTTCAGAATGATTCCTCTCGCTGTGGTATTGGCTTTTTCGAAACGGTTGTCTGCTATGGGAATTCGCCCACAGACGACGTCCCAGCAGTCTGTCTCCTGGGACAGCAGAACATTCATGATTTTCTTCCACACTTGATAGTTTTTACCAGATGATTCGAGTTTGAAGGCCGAGAAATTCGGCATCTTCGATGCTTGGGTGTTGGTAGATTCACCTCTAAGCATTTTGGATTCGGTTGATAGTGCGGTTGTATTACTAAGATGGGAAACCGAATTGAATGAGTCCTCCAATACAAAGTAGCCGTCGCTAACGATCGAGCTATTCATCGACAAAATACTGCGGTATTGATGACACTGTTGCGGTTTCTAGATTCTTCCTACTGGGAACTTACCCGACCGTAGGTGAGTATGGAGGTTTTGCTGAACTTTTTTTTCTCACCTTGATGAACGAGTAAAGTGGTGATAACGTGGTAAGCAGGGAATTGGAAAGCTTGTACTGGCACACAAGATTGGTTAGTGAGATAGGGTAGAAGGCAGTAGGGTCGTCTCCGCTGTCGCTCAGCGTCACCAAGGCGAATCTGAGGCTCAGCCACCACACTCGTGAAGAATCGAAGAAGCACTCGGGTAGAGTTTCCACGAGACAGTGTGTTTATTGATTGAAAAAGGTTGTTACTTATACTATTGTCTATGAGAGAGGGGAGCCTATGTAAGGGCGCCGATCCGGCACCCCTTCTACCGGATTGATGAGCACACCCACGTACACTACGGGTCCCCATAATTAAAAGCTGGGCTCTCACGAGCCGAGCGCTTCGTCGGCACTTGTGGTATGCGGAGCCGCTCTGATTCTCAACTCCGTGCTGTTTCGCAAACCGGGGTCCAATGAGACCCGGATGTAAGTTAGATATGAGAATCCGAGATCGGCTGACTTCTAGCTAGCTTCTCCTGAAGACGGCTCAACCCATTTCGGACGATTCCGTCCCGATGACAGGTTGTTCGAGGCGAATGTTTGAGCGGTCTTCCAGAGATTGGAGATGCGTCATCGCGGGGTGACTCGGAGGCATCGCCATCTATGTTTTTCTATTTTCAACACCAGGATATACTCCCGGACTCCGCTTCTTATGCAGCTTATACTCTGCGGCATCGCGCAAGATATGCCAACGGATCTCTCAATCGCCCGAAGGGGCATCAGGCACATAAGATGCGTGCCTGATCGCCTCAGCCGCGCCCAGGATGAGAGAGTCAGACTCCTCTGGAACAGCTTGGATGAAGGCAGCATATCCCCGAAGACTTCCATCGATCAAATCAAATATCGATTGGGAGGCGGTGGGTGAAACTCCTAGATTGAAAACTTCGAAGAAGCAGATATTTCCGGGTTCCGAGTTCATGAATGTGTCTTTGATCCTTCATTTGCAGCCTACCGGTTCCCCGAGGACCCATTGGAGGACGAGGAATGGGAGCGTTGGTTATCGGAAGGAACCGTCGGTCATCAAGATCCCGTTGCTCGAATGATAAGAACCGTTGGCAATGATCACACATATAGTCTACTCCCGGCCGAAGCGGAACACTCCTTTATTGCGCAAGCTTTCGGTGAAGCCGGCAGTCAGTGAAGATGGTATAATGTAATGATATAATATGAAGAATATCTTAAACATATAAGGGATATCCTACTAAATCGCATTTTTATGACCACCATACTTGAGTATTCCATGATGCACGAGCTTGGCCGCCTAATCCGTATCGCGGGGGCAATCATCCAGGGCCTGACGTGGGCCTAGGTACTAGGTACCCGCGAGAAGGTCCCGAATCTCGGTCGGCGAGATTCCTCCCTCTAGAGATCGATGCTGTCTGGGATTCTCTGAGGGTCGGAATCGGACTCTTTGCTCATGATGTATTCCAGAGGTTCAGCCAATTGGAGAAGTCTATGAGGGAAGCCTGCTCCGTCACTCCACTACATCGCCAAGGCCTACTGCAATCGGCAATCGAAATTTCGCGCCTCTCTAGCAGGTCGAAGCGGCGGCGGCTGAGCCTGTTGCCCCTCCGCCGATGACGCCTGCTAGCCTCCTCCACGATCCGCGGCCAAGTCCACCACCACCCGGAAAGACCACCGCTCGGAAATCCTAGCCTTCGGCCGTGTCCCCTGAACCAAAAGCAAACGATCGCCGAGTATCTGGGATGCGGGCGGTTCGCTCCGAGCTCCACGACAGCAGAGTCAGACACGTGTGTTGTGATCGGCACCGCCACCCGGAAATCGACTATGGAATTCGCTGAGACGACCTTTCCAACGCCCCTGTCGCGGTATATGTTTGAGAGATCGCCTCCGGGTTCTCGGATGAATGTCTATCAGCGAACCTCGTTTCCCTCATCACAGAAACTTACTGTTTCCTGATCGCTCTCAGAGACACCTTCTGCGCCTCCGGGCGCAGGAAGGGATCTGGTCGAGCCACTGCCACCTGTCAAGAGAGAGCCAAACCGAGTTGTGTGAATGCTTTTCTGGATTGATCCTACTCGAAAGAGTGTTTCTTCCCTAAGAATTCGATAGTTCGACCGTTTGCAGAGCTCACGGTGAGTTCGCATGAGATTTCTTCTGCTCCTATTGGAATTGAAGTATGGCCTTGAATCTTGGAACGTGATGCTGCGCTCCCTCTCCTGGTGTGCGGCTGATCAGCTGGAAGAAGTCCAGCATATCGGCTCGAACTCGGGAAATCCTAGTCTCCGGACTCCTCCTTAATTGCAACAATGGAGGGAGGAGCTATGATGCTGATATTATCAAGAAGCATGTTCACGCGGTCGACCGTCGAGAGGACACGAGAACGGCTCCGACAGAAGTTTCCGGATCAGCTGTTGTTGGCGCTCGAGCGCTTGCGGTACGCGAGCCGTGACAAACGTTCCATCTCTGTAGATCTCTTGGCTCATGATTCTCCCCGGGCGGTGAAGCCGGTCGATGATTGCAGGACGGTGTCTGCGTCGGCGCTAATCGGAACATACCAGTGTCGAGCCCATTATTTTTTAGTACAATGATGCGTCCGGATGGTCACGCTGGAACCTCCTATTCTCGCTTATAGATGCTGAAGGCCGTGATACTTATCGGCGGTCCTCAGAAGGGAACCCGCTTCCGCCCCCTCTCCTTCGATCTCCCGAAACCTCTTTTCCCTGTGGCCGGGGTGCCGATGGTGCAACATCTCATAGAGGCCTGCTCAGCAGTCAAAGGTATGTGGAACCTGAGCTACCGGAATCAATTTCATGCCTGAATCTCTATTCGAACTCAGCCATCAGAGAGGAGAAACTCCCCTATTCAATAATCAAGCCATTCATGTAATTACTTTTCTTGCTCAGGAATGAAGGAGATTGTCCTCATCGGATTCTATCCCAGCGAACAGATCGCTCCCTTCGCTCAAGACCTCGCGAAGACCTTGAATATCTCTATAAGGTATCTGCAGGAATTCGCAGCTCTTGGAACTGCCGGAGGTAAATTACTGCTACTATTTCGAACATCGAACCGATCCAAGTGCTTCTCAATGATCGAATGAGAGTCATGTAAATAGATGGGTGTATCAGTCTCCTGAGTTGAGCCCTCTTCCCCCAGGTATTTTTCATTTTCGGGACCAAATCTGCTCCGGCGACCCTGAGGCTTTCATTCTAATCAACGGAGACGTCTGCGGGGACTTTCCTCTGGATGAATTGGTAGGCTCAATAATTCGGAAATCAATCCCTCGGATTCTCCATCGGTCCGACATCCCCAGATTCCCTCGGCACATTTCCTTTACAGGTCGACTTTCATCTCCGTCAGCCCAGCTCCAACATCATAACCGTTCTGGGGACAGAAGCAACCCGTCAGCAGAGTGTCAATTATGGATGCATAGCCTTCGATAAGGACCGGAAGGAAATTCTACATTATGTCGAGAAGCCATCAACATTCGTCTCTAATTCTATCAACTGTGGAGTGTGAGTCCCGTCCGCAATCTTCCTGTTGATCGGCGGGGTCTGAGTTGTCTGTGACGTCCAGTGATTGCCTTCCGCCAATCGTGGGGCTCTCGTCCGGATAAGTCTTCACAGAATCCTCGATGAATCGAGCAGATGGAGTATCCTTTCGGTACCAATTGATTTGCCTTTCAGATACGTGTGCTCGACAGAATTATTCAAGCACCTCGGAGCCGAGTATAAAGCCAAGCAACATCAACCTCATGGATATACCACAGGAAGCATCGATGAAGCCGAATCACTTTCTCTTGAATATGATGTGCTCGTGAAATTGGCTGGCTCGGGAGCTCGTTCCCATGTTTTCCTCACGGACCGTTTCTGGTCGCAGATCAAGACGGCAGGTTCCGCGATCTATGCCAACAGACATTATTTGGAACTGTACCGCCTCAGGGATTCAGGGAAACTCGCGAAGCCGGGGCTGGGAGGACCGAAAGTCATCGGTTGGTAAATCTTGACTCATTAGATTAGCGCTTCATCGATTCGCTAACGGCCTCACACCGATCGATTCGACTTCTTCCGTTCGGTTCCGTTTCCAGGGGATGTTCTAATCCATCCCAGGGCCGCAATCGATCCAAGCGCCGTTATCGGACCCAACGTGTCAATTAGCGCCGACGTCAGGGTTGGTAGAGGTGTCCGAATCGCTGAGAGCCTGGTTCTGGGAAAAGCTACCATCGGAGATCACAGTCTTGTGAAAAACTGCATCGTCGGATGGAATTCCGATATCGGTTCGTGGAGCAGGGTGAGTGGACAGGATATTGGTGGAGTTCTCTCCCTCAAGAGATCGACCGTTTTTTCCCTAGTCTCGCCCTTGAGGAAGGACAGCTCTCAGCGCATGTGCTAATTGCAGGTTGAAGGAACTCCTTGCGATCCGAACCCGAACAAAGCATTCTCAAAAATGGAAAATACCCCCCTGTTCAACGGGGACGGTCGTCTGAACCCGTCCATCACAGTTCTCGGGAGCAATGTCACAGTGCCATCGGAAGCGGTCCTCATCAATTCCATCGTACTGCCGCATAAGGACCTGAACCAATCGTACAAAAACGAAATCATACTCTGAGATATACATGATATATCGATTACTCGTCGTACTTGACCAATTTCCTGTACGCTCTTATGCAATAAACTAAACGTCGGAGTCAGGCTTCCGGGACTTTTTAGCCGCTTTCCGTGCTCTCGCTCCGTCAAAGTGGGATCTTGACCTCATCCGCGAGGGGCTCTCGCTGAACTGTCACCAGCTCTTTGGGAATCACCAATCCATGGAGCGAGAGTCCAAGTGAGCTCAGCATGGCTCCGGCTGGATACTCTGCACATTCTCTGAATAAGAAAATCGATCGCTGGCGGCGATCGGTAGCACACTTCGGTGTTTCGAGGAGAGTAGCCCAGAAGAAAACGTACGTACATCCGCATGGATGTATGATGCGTGATGATCAGGCGTCATTTCGAATGCAACCGGAAACCTCCTGGAAGAGTCATAAGGCACGATTCCTCAGGGATTGAGAAACCGCGATTGCCGGAGCCAGACAGCGCAAGATTTCACTTATGCACCTCGTCTTCTTTGCAAACTCGTCTCATCCCTCGGTATGCCTCGGAGAAAACGGGCATGGGTAAGCTCAGCCAACCATCTTGCGATCCATCCCGGATGGGTTGAGCAATTCGATCGAGAATCATCGACATGCCAAGCACGCAAGACATTCTCCTGCGTTTTGTGGAATTGTCTGCCACACGGAAGCGCTGAGCATGCCTTCTCACTCCGCTTGGCGACAATTTGCAGAATTTCTGTTCTAAGGGTGCGGTTAAATTGTTTCGGAGTCAACTTCGCGCCTTGTGATCATCGAGTAGCGCTGCCTTCGGCTCAAGCGCAGTCGATGGCAGGAGCAAAAGCTGCAGCGTTGGCGGCGCGGTCGAAAACGCAAATGAATTGCCCTTCGGATTACGAAACATTCAATCGTATATTATTCATCAATGATTTCGATCGAGGAGAGAGTTACAGAAAATTCACACCTCCTTCGAATTGGGCTCGGACCGAAGCCCGCCGCTTTCTACAGGAAGGGCGTGTTCTTCGACTTCGGCGTAATTGAAAAAAAATAATGGGGATGGGATCCGGACATAGCGCTGTTGTCAGGAATGGCCCGCAGATCTCTCCAAGCGGGGAAGGAGGAGGCGTTCGGTAGATGAGCTCATCCGGAAGTGGTTCTGACGGGGACCGCGCTCCGACCTCGATCTAGCATGAAGAGTAAGAGCGACTCCTTCCGGGAATGTCGAAGTTCTCGACTGGACTACATTTCCTACAAGATTCGGGGATCCGTCGGTGAAGCATTCCTTCAGACATCGTGAACGGACTCTGGGCTATCCTGCCGTAGAGGGTAAGGGGCTTCCCCCATCGGAAACCTCGGCAACAAAGACCTTTCTCGATTCAAGCATTTCAGAGCCGGGCTGCTAAGCGTGACGGAGCTCAACGTGGAGGATTCGAACGTCGATTCATGACGGAGCCAGTAAAGACTGATCCCGGAGAGATAATCTTCAGCTTGAACTCAGATCCGACTTCCTCCAACTCCCGAGTGCCAAATGTAATGCTCGGAGCAAGAGGAGAGGGCGAGGAGATTGTATATTCATAAACTGTATCGTGCCCCACAGAAGTCGACGCGATGAACAGCAAGCCCAAATTCAGAGCTGATTTCGCGGCTCCTTGCCTGCTCAAGGGATACCTGAGTCCGCGTTAGAGATTCTCCCCCTTTTTTCAGCCTCGCTTCTGTGTTGAAATTTCTTCATCGTCATCATGCGTCAGTCAAAAGAGAGGGCATCTTTCCTTGGAAGACCTTGAAGCTCGATTCAGGGAAAAGTATAGTTTTGCAAACTCGACTATCTAGAACCAGTGAGTCAATGCGGCTTCCTTAATTTCCGGCTCCTCTCCCCTACACCCTTCCCGGTGCCATATATTGGACGGATGAACCGACTTTTCTTTCGGCTTGCCGAGCTGCGACCGGTGAATATTCTGAGTTTTATCAAGGGACCTAGTGACGCGCGTACTGCGCGACCTACTGGACCTCCTGACTTCCTGCTTGTGACCTCTGGATTGACTTCCTACTTTAAGAAGTAGAGAGAGGAGTCAGGAAGTCATTCGGGGAATCGTTTCGCAGCATACTCCTCGATGGTTAGCTTCATTGGGTGCACTGCCTTCTTCGGAGCGGTACAAGACCGGTGTGACAGCGATCGACGCGGGATCGGCAAATGAAGTTCAAAGCGTTTTAGAAGATTCAAGAGCCATAAATCGTGATCCACTTGTCTCCGAGCTGATAACATCTATACGGCACTTGAATCGTGCGTTTCACTGTTTTACAGGTTTGATAAAAGCCAAAGATCTTTAGGCGTCGTCTATGGAAGCGATCATTATTTACCTTTTGCCAGGGCTCTGAGCAGTGATATGATGAAACTCCCCCCGATTGCTTTCCTCATCATTCTCCTTGATAAGTGAGTGGAACCACATCGAATTTGCAGGAATCGCGCCCGGGATCCGCGCCGGGACTGAAATGAGGTTAATTGCTGTGTTTTCCCCTCCAGATGTTGCGGACTCTTGGAGCTGCAGGACAAACTCTTCATCAATCTCACGAATCCAGCTATTTATAATAAACGAACACGACCATCCTATATCATAGGTGAGCGTACCCCGGTGTCCAAACACACCGTCATGTTCCCCTCTTTGCAATTCAGCGTGACACGACGGCGGGAAACACGTGCTCATCTTCTCCTGGAACATTTCGACAGGTCTTCCAATCCTAGTGAGAATCAATGCTGTGATACAACGCATGGACGGGATGGACGACGTTCATACTGTGAGTAAATCCATGGCTTAAATAGGAGCCTTCTGGGTTCTAGCTCACCATTAGAACCCCCGCACGGTGCATCGAGATTCCGCTCAACGGAAACTCGACTCCCCGCGCAATGAATGACCTTATTCTCCCATTTTGTCCTGGATATCTTTCCCGTCATTCGGTTGGTGAACCTGTATTCCACCGCTTGGACGAAGAGAATCAACAGACTTGAAAGCCTTCCCTCGAAGATTCGTGGGAGATTTCAACGGTTCATTCAACATCCAAATAGCGCTGCGTCCATTTCCTCAGGAATACGAGTCGGATGTGGAGTTCACTCTGCGTTGGAGGGACGATCGATTGGAATACAAGCCTGGAGTTCTCCTCAATTTCCCGATCCAGGGGGATCATTGGCACGCGAATGAGGTTTGCTCCTGATTTTTTTTCGCTGAGCCTCATGGCTATACTGAGACGGCGGTAATTCCAAGACGAATTATTGCTGCGACACGTTTCCAGCTCAGACATATGAGGATTCCTACACTATTTAGAGTGAACTGATTGACGTTGTCCGCCCTATTCAGATCTGGCTTCCGAATATCCACGTGGCAAACGACAGGCAGTACGCCTCGCTCATAGATCTAACCCCGGGAAGTATTCACTTACTCGTGACACCGACAGGTGAGTTCCAGGGCCCTCGAAGCGGTACCACGCGCGGAACATCTTCATTGATTTCGATATCGATTTTCTTGCAGGCGAAGTCGTTCTCTCGAAACGAGCCCATCTGAAGTTGCGCTGCGAGATGGAACTGTCAAAATATCCGCTAGACAAGCAAAAGTGCGGAATGTCGATCGAGAGCAGTGAGTAATCCGAATCTCGCGTTCAAATCAGGGAGACTGCTGCCAGATAAGACGAAGATGTGTCCAAACCCTACCTATGGCATCTACTTACTGTGGAAGGGGTCCGGGGTAGGAACGAAGCTCCGGGGAACAGAGCCTGGCGTACGGATCCTTTTCGGCGCATAGCTCCCTTCATAATTCATCCGGCTCATCTCAAGCAGTCTGATTCATTCACCGCACTCGAATATTAACTTTGCGAGCATAATAGCCAGCTCTCCCTGGGCTTGGAGGCGAGATTTCTGTCTTGTCGATAGTCCACTTAGAAGAAATCTGTCCCTTTTACGCGATATCTGTGTGGACAAGCCGCGGAGTCCCATTTTCCGAAAACTATCCGTGAAAAGCCGATCATCATTCCATCCTATGTTCGGGGCCCTAATCCGGGAGCAGTATTCATCCGATTGTCTGGATGAAAAGGATTAATCGATATTCACTTCTTGACGCTAATGAAGCTCACCGTCTTTTCGTCGAATTCTGCTGAGGGGTCGATTCCTCCTCAGGCTCTCTACCCATATCGCACCTCAGGATTCAATGGTCAGAACGGCCGGGCTTATTGCTAGCGGACCCGTCACATGCTAAGGGTTTCTTAGTTCAGAACTACTCGACCTACGAAGGGATCAACCATCGCTTAGTGGGTGAGCGACACGGAATCGCGAGCAACTATCAATCATCGCTATCGTGGGGTTCCGGGAATTCCCGTCCTCCTATTGCCTTGCCTGATACTTAGTTCCAAGTTTTTCTTCTATCTCCCCCAGGGAATTTCTCAATCGTGACGTCGGAGTTCGTGTTGGCCAGGCAGTTCGGACCATTCCTCTTGGATATTTACATCCCTGGAGTCCTTTTCGTCATAACCTCTTGGATCTCCTTGTGGATGGAGGTACCTAGTTCCGCGGCCGTGCTTCCGGTCATTCCGCCGCTCATGATCGAGCTTAGTAGTTCGGAGGTCGGGGACCTTCTGCCGAAGAACTCAGTCGGAGAAATTCGATATTGTAGATCACTTCGGCTCCGGCGCGGATATCTCTCTCAATAACGAGTATGCTCACGATGGTTACATCTGGGAAATCGATCCGCGAAAAACTTCCGAAAGTTCCTTATGTCCACGCTTTGGACGTCTGGCTTCTCGTCTGCACAGGTGAGGAACTTCTGGCGGAAATCTCGCTTTTGCAATTCGTGGGCTCATCTTGAGGAGACCGCTCGTCCCTGAGTGTGTCTCTGTGAGCTCGGCCCCTGTCCGGTCCCCTTCCTTGCTAGCGATAGTCCCAGAGTAATTTTGATATTCACGGCAGAGAAAGTCCGAGCGAGTGAGGCATCTCTTCCTAATTTTCCAGCTTTCATTTTTCTCGTGCTCATCGAATACGCCATCGTGAACTACGTATACAATAGCGACAAGCGCGTACGGCAAGGTGGCCTTCGTCGCATCGATTCCTGTGTTTCCTTGGCGTCGTCTATTTATCCCAACAGCCCGGAGGTGAATCGATAAAACTTCGAGCCGTGTTTTCCTTCCACGAGAGACTCGCCTAGACTCTCTTTTAGCACCCTGAGTTACTATCCAGTTTCTCATGACGCTCAACAAATCGGCGTGGGCTGATAGAGATTCCCGAGGAAGTCCCTGTTGTCCTTGTCTTCCGGTACGAACGTGTAGTCTTTTCCAGAGCGTCAAGCCAGTTGGAGAGCCGATATCGAAACGACGAGCGAAGCAAATGGGAATGGACCCAATGAAGCCTCCTCATTCTCCCTCGCGAGGGGGGAGCCTCTTTAAGTTCCCTCCTGACCTCGAAATCCCACCTCCGAGTCCCAATCCCGTTTCCATGGAGAGGTGCGACCCTAGTTTCAGAAAGCTCAAAAGAAGGAAAACTCGAAATATTTTTCGGAAATGTAATTCAATTTTCATTCGGGCCAGGCCCGAACAAGGAGACTCTCTACAAGAACTCTGCTCCAATGACCCATCGTGTTCTTGCAGATCCCATTCGATAGTGAAAATGCCTCTCACGAGCAGAGATATCGCGAATAGGATTGACCGCATCTGCAGATTTTTATTTCCCCTCGCTTTCCTCCTTTTCAACATCGGCTATTGGACAGTTCTCGCTATGTAGAGGTTGTAACGACGGCTCGAGGAAAATAAATGCACAAATGCTCTGAATAATTTAGGAACGGTTTATTTTATTAATAATCATAGGATCAAAACTTCCGATAGCAGTAAACCTTCCCACTACCGACGAATACTCGAAAGAGTGAAAAATGGGAAATCATCGTGACGCATCGTCCTATGCTACGCGGATGTCGTCTCCTTGAATAACACACGGACAGCAACTCGCGGTAAGCTTGTAGTTCATCGCTTGCTAGTGCAAAATTGCATCAGCTTCATGAGATTGAGAATTCAAGGAACGTACTTTTTCATATGCGCGACATGATCAGAGTCACGGCAAGCATCCCGCAGACCGTCAGCACCAGAGATTCGGCACGATTTCCGCTGTTCGGTTTTGGAGTTGTTGAAGATTTCGTTTTCTTTTCCTTCTTCGGTTTCTCGGTTGAATCCTCGTTCGGTGATCTCTTCGCAATCGAGTGCATGAGAGTTCCTTCGGCGCGATTTTTCGTGATGGCGTTGTTCACACGGTTGGAGACAATGTTACCGTTCATCTCGGCGAGCGACGTGCGCACAAGGAATGTCAGCAGGAGGATTACAACCCCTATGATGAGAGTGTGACCTACGATCATCTTGGCCTTTGAGGTCGGCTTTTCTTCCTCCCCTTCAACTTGATATTTCTGAGCGACCTCCGTCAGAGCTATAACCGTAGTCGGCGGAGTCATGAGTCCCTCTGAAAAACCTAGGGAAGGGTCATGCACGACGTTGTCTTGGAGATTCCAAGGAAACACTCGCACCAATGCGAGGGAAGTTCTCGAAGAGCCGCCGTAGGAAGACAACGATCTCGGAATGAATAATGCAATGCTCACCGGTGGAAGTCGGGGTTCCCTCAGGGTATTCTGTCACTTGGTTGCAGGCTTATGATGGGACGTGTCGAGCTGACGATTGTGGCGAGAAGTTTATACAGTGAACTTCACCGGATATTCCAAGTTTAGCTCGATGCCATTCCACAGCCTTCCCATTCCCGCATTTTATCGAATAGAATATTATTTTCCGGAGGGGATTAGAGAAAAGCATTCCCCCAGGCTTCGTACGTTCGAAACTCGAAGTCGGAGGGAAGCATCCCGGATGACTTGACTAGGGGGCCGTGGCGTTATTTCGCTCGTCCAGGAGAGCCGCGGAGGTCCAGAGCATGCGGAGCACTGATCTATCAGACTTTTAGTGATCTACCTCGCAGCGGAGAATGACTCCGACGCGGACCCGATGAAGAGTGAAACCTCGAGCCGAGGACCATTTTCTCCCACTTGACTGATTTCTCTTGAATTCTGTTCGGGGAGGGTGTTGCACATACGTACGTGGGTGTGATGTGATCTCATCGACTTGATCCGAGTCTGATCACAGGAGAAATCGTCAGCGAAGAGATTGACAGAAATAACCTTCTTCTCGGAAGGAGCTTTCTGCTCCTCAGAAGACCCTCCTGATCAAATGACCCGGCCGAGGGACAAGACATCGTGTCACTTCTGGAAGGAGACATCAGCGTGGGCGGAAAGCAGAATGAGGCTGGCGAAACCATAGATACCCCTCTGTCTCATTGTCATGATGATGTAACGAGCCTAAGCGGAATAGTCTAACTGTTGTTAACGAAGATGCATTTGAAAAAGCGTGAATGCTTCTTGTGAAAGTCTTGAGGTGTCATGCAAGTTTGACCCACGTTTCTACCGAGCGATCTGAGCCCTAACATGAAGAGTCTGCAGAACATTGCGCAGTTCTTCAAAATACCCTTGACATCCTCGCATCGAATCCGAGAAAGCTGGATTTGGTAATTCGTTAACTCGTTGGTTCTACAGCCCTAGGCGAGCTCGAAGATGGCATCGAGCCATGCGAGAATCACCCTTGTAAACTTGTCGGTTCAAGGCGTCCCGCGGCGCAGGACACGATCCCCGATTCTTACGTATTTGATATCAAAAATGAATCATCATCAATACGACAGTATCCCGTCATCGTCGAAATCATGTCGGCCCACTGAGCGCATCCCTTCCAGGGAAGTCTACCCATCTCATAAGTGTCCGTGGTTCTGAAGAGAAATATTCAGTTCCCAGTCCAATCAGTCCGAAGAATTCCGAAGTTGCCCGTCGTTTACGACGAGTCGAAGTCCCTGGATTCTGGTGCCCCTGGAGTAGATTCCGAAGTAAACTGCTTCATCATTTCTCCTGGATAACATTCCCGTCTAGACTAGAAGACCTTCCGGCTGGTGGCAGTAACATAGAATTACTTCCCGTCCTCTATCAGAGTGTCCGACGCGCCGGCTTCAGGACATGACAGGCGAGAGTTGCTAGCGGATGACTTGGATTCGAAAATTGTAATTCTTTCATCTACGGCGATGAGCGTCCGCGGAGTCGGATTGTCCAGGCTCGAAAAAAGGGAAAGGGCGAGAAAAATCGATATTCCCGAAGGGTTCGCCTTTTAGAACTCTGACGAAGTTCCCGGCGCATCGCAAACGCCGTTTCAAGTCCTGACAAGGAAACAAACACGATAGGTCTGCCGCGCTCATTGACCGAATGGTCGGTTATGAGCCGACGGAGCACAGCCTCTCCCTCTTTTCCACCCACGTTAAGCCCGTCGCCGTTTCTGCGTTACACCGCTTCTTCGGCTTCGTGTACGTCAGTGACCAAATACGTGCCGGTCGCCGCGGCAGCCGAAGTCAGCTAAGAATGGCCGTAGACTTCAATGGAGCGTCCCACGATACTACGCCGTATTTCTACTACGAAAACAGGCGTGGGCTCACAAAGCGCTACGGACAAAAACGGTTCGACGGCGATGATTTGACTATTACCCTGAGAGAAACTCTCGAGCTCGGTCACGAATGCTCATTCAGAAAAATCACAGGCGAACCGATGAATAAAGGACCGGTGGAGCCCTCACGGTTTCCTATGAATTGAGGAAGGAATTTTCCCCAGCTCTTTCCCGAGCGTGGAGCTGATTTCTGAGTATATCCATGGGGCATATAGCTAGTGCAACGACGATATAGAGCAACTTCGTCCAGACCCAGAGAAAATTTCCCGCTTGAGAGCGATTCCATACAGCAGAAGCCAAACTTCAGAAACACGCGAAGTATTGAGTCTCTCTGAGTGGATAGTACGAGATTCATCGCGACTGTTCTACTCTGATTTCCGAGCAACTCGTCGACCGACAGGCCAACCGGACGAGCGGTCAGAGTATTCTCGCCAGCTGCGAGGATCAGGTGCCGAAATCAATGTTAAGCCTTTCGTGGGAGCGTCGACGGGTCTCTCATTCACCTTGAGGCCGTCCGTGTTTCCGGTCGGGTTTCTCGACCGGGGGTGACAGTGAGCGAGTCAGGCATACGAATGACCGCGCGTCCGCCCGAACTAGAATGGAGCCAGCCGAGGAGGCATTATGCCGACGAGCGACGCACCCCTCTAAGCCAGGCACAATAGCCCGACGAGGGAAGGCGATATCCTCCCGTAGCAATCGACCCCTGTGGGCCGAAGAAAGCTTTTTTTTCTGCTTCTTCTGCGAGCAGCGGGGACTCCTAAGCAGAACTGCGTCCATTCTTGAAGACTTCTATGGCGCGTTCGTTTTCTGTATCTCGGAAACAAGGAATCCCTATCATGGTCGACCGCGGTGCCTTTCTCGAAGCTCCGTTTCGAAGCGATCGGGGGAGAACAACGCCGATTAGGGATCCCGATTCTATTCCGGTCGGGGATCCGACCGACAAAGCGAAGGGAATAATCGAATAGGTAAAGAAGGAGCGAACAGAGCTCGATAATTGTCGCCAGTGTTGGTCGTCTTCGGAGGTATATCTTTCGAATGGGATTCCCCGCATCGTCGGACGGAATCGTCGAAGGCGAAGCGTCGAAGACGCCACACCCGGCCCGAGCTCTCGTGATAAGTAATGGTCCATAGGTCGCCCGTTTTTTCTGAAGATCAGTGAACTTTGCAAGACCACGGAACTTGCCTAGACGGGGGACTCGGGCGAGCGTGAACTGAAGGTCCCTATCGAGGAGGTCATCCGTTAGCGCTTGAAGCAGCGTCATTTCTGAAAGGGTCCGACGTTTCGGTCGGAGCATCCACACCCAGAGGCGCGTCGCTGCTCCTCACTGGACGCGTTCCGACCCATTCGCAGACATGCATCGGTTTTGCTCAGACACCGAGGCAGCCGAAATTGTAAACTTTCTCGCTTGTATTGAGACGTTCCCCTCGAAGTCACCAGTAATGACTCCGCTGGCGTCAAACACGGCTTTCCGGTGATTGTAAAAGACAATCGAGCCGGAGACTAACGAACCGACCGACTGGCTATATACACCGCGGACTCGGAGACTGCGGCTGCGGTTTCCTTGTGAATCAGCTCCGATCAATCGAGAATGACGGCACCACCGCTCTCAGAGAGCCACGGTCAATCAAGATGGAATTATCTGTGACTTTCCGCGAGAAACTTGTGTTTTCCCCCGAACCTTCCCTAGATGGCCTTGAGCTTATTCTACAATATTAAATCCTATCCACCATCGAGTCGACTCGAACGCTTCTGACTGGCCATTCCGCAGCTGACACGAGGCTACATGTCGAAAAAAAAGTGGAAGTCGATCGCTTCATTGAAGAGCTTCTTTCTTGTCATGAACAAATGAACTCGGAGCGAACCCCGAGTTGACCTGCATTTCACGCGGCTCCCGGCAGCCATTTCCCGCTTAAAATTGCCAACCCTCGTCCGGGCCGGATGTCTCTCGAAGGACATTTGGGAGGAGCTTCGGGACCAAGGACGTACTCGGAACAGAAGCTTTCGCGAGATGGGTTACATTGAATGAGTCCTCTCAAATAGTGCGACCGGCCCAAAAGACTACATCGAACATTGTGTAGCTGTGTAGGTGAAGGTCGACTAGTACGCGCTCACGTACCATGAATGCACGACCATCGCTGATTTGCAGCACCTCTCAGATCGGTTCAAACGAGATTTTTTTCCAATAATTCTCACACTCAGATCGACAAGATGGGGTGACTCACGGTGAGAGCATCATCGTGGATCGAATATCCTTCCCGGGAATATTCAGCGAGTGAGGAAAAAATATCCATTGAATAGATGAGCGAGCCCCGGGGACTCACAGGCAAGGTTTTCCATTCTTGAGTTCCGATGTTCTTCGAGGACTCTCCCTTATGGAGAGTTTATGGGGCGTACCGTCAAGGTCGGTATAAAAATTGACGTACTCTGAAAAAATTCCCGAACAAGAACAATAATTGGAATCGAACATTAATTTCAGCATGGGATCTACTTTCTCCGGCTAGAAGGTCGCCTTTCCCGCCGACATATTTTCAGCGACCACAGGATTCCGATTCGAAAGCATCTGACAGGTAACCGGGCGGCGCGGTTTCATTAATTATTGGAGTGCACGTTTGCGCACGGAGCGCTTATACGCGCTGAGCACTATCGATCAGCTCACCGGCTATTTTATAGCTGTTCTAGGTTGGCGGCATCTTCGCGGAGCCGACATTCCGTTCCACCGGATGCTGTTTTTCGCCGCGGATGTAGAGTCTCGCGGCAAACAACCATCCGACCGACCGACGGATCGACCGACCGACCAAGCAAGAGACAGACAGGCAGGCAAGCACATCACACAGCAGTACACATAGCAACCAACAACATGTGAGTGTGTGAGCGAGAGAACGGTTCTGGACTCTCGGTTGCAGGTTGAAAATCTCCTGAATCCCCGTCGGGAGGCGATTACTGATCACAGTTGGCGAGAATATACACCGCTTTCGGGATTCCGCCCCCTGGCCGGGACTATTTAATGAACTCTTCACAGAACTGTCGGAGTTCGACCTCTCGCCACTTCAGTAGGCTTCCTTCGGTTAAGACGTAGCCTAGCCATAGAGCAATCGTCGGAGCGAACCAGGTTTGTCTTTTCTTCTTCAGCATCCGGGAAATAGACTTCCTTCCGTTGGGGGGCTCGTAACTGCTGCTCGGGACGGACGAGCCACCAGCGAAATCGGACCATTTCTGTAGAGAGCCATTTTCTGAGTCATTCACAAGAACTCGAACCGGGTTTCGGGTCTCATTCGGCAAGCTGGAAGCAGATGGCAGCAGGAAGGGAACCGATCCGGAATTCGGTCGAATCAAGCCCAGAATGAAAATGGGGAAAGAACAATCGAAAACATGGCTAGACGAAAGCATGGTCCATCCCGCCAGAATTCATTCGATGCCACCCGATCTGTCCACCGATCGAGCATGGAGTCGAAATATGCACCGAAGGTCCGGTGGCCGTTTCTCTCGGTCCCATGAAAATCCGCATAAACAGCTAGCGTCGGAAACGGCATGCGTATTCCGATCTCACAGGGATTTGTCATGGCCCCACATACATTGTCTTGTTGAGTTTCGCTTCCTCTCAGAGGATCGTCGTTCGCTTGTGAACACATGGTTTTTTTAAACGAAGCAAGTCGGACGGGTAGGCATCAACTTGTCCGACGGTGTCCGACTCATCACCGTCCCACCCGAACTTGTTCGTCTCGCTGACGACGAGATCGGCGTCGTTGGGATCTATGCGTCTGCGGCGGAGCCTCTCCTCCTACGCGTTCATTCGCATCTCTACTACTCTACACGATTCCGCCGAAGCCGCGTCAGGCATCGCGGTAGTCATTCTCTGCTCGTTCCTACTAGGTACAGCATCCGAGACCCAACCTACTACGAGCCGGTCAACAAAGCGGGTGTGGCGCGATGATCGCATTTCTACGAAGACTCGTTTTCTTTTTGATCGCTCGACGAAGACTCAAGCTCTGCCTAATGAACGAGCCCAGGCACACGCGGCCAACACCCTCACAACGACCGCTGGAATGAGACTTTGAACGTAAGCGAGCTCGTCTCGTGGCTTTCATATTCGCCTCGTTATCGCCTCGAGAGGAACGCCGCGCCGGCTCAGCCACTCGTGTAACCTTCGATAACGACGACTGGGATCATCGATATCGGAAACGATTGTTGTCCAGTGGAACGAGCTTGGATTCTTCGAGTCCCAGACCGGGAGAGCGTTGGAGGGAACGCGGTATCCCTGAAGAGATGAGCTCCCATCTCGGATCGTGGTGCTTCGTAATTTTCGCTGAAACATAATTAGAAGTTACGGTAACGGTACGGCTTTCACGATCCATGACGAGCTTAGCGGTCGATCCTCAAGATGCCGTTCGTATTCGGACAGACGAATAGATGGACTACCTGCTGGTGGGGCGCACCTGCACGCATCTTGAGCGCCAGAATGGAACAGCGAGCTAGAAGCGTTTGTAGTTTAGACGGCAATCGTGCTCGCGACGGGAGTGGTCTGTCCACCGTTACATACGGGCGATAATCTCCGTCGAGCAGGAAGACAACCGTAGCTGCGCCTCTGTGGACCCCCGTCCGCCTACGCGACTGGGGTTTCTAACGGCGGCGGCAGCAGCAACTGCATCGACGTAAGCGAAGACCGCTCGTAGACTAGAACTCGTAGAAAGCATACAAGCTGTCGACTGGGCGTCGTCCCTGCCCCACCTGACGCTTTTTCATTCTACAGGCAATTTTTCCTATCTTGGCGTCGCTTGAAGTCTGGAGTGAGTCCACTTTCGACTCGCTCTGTCTCTACCCCGGATTTTTGAAATGAGGTTTTCGCGGACCGAAGCTTTCGCTACTCTGAGCGTCGAAAGGAAACAATCCCGTTCCCGACGGCTGTTAAGTATTACACCCAACGAGGGTGGACTAGCGGCCGATGAGAACGGCACGAGGTCGTAAGTATCCGGCGTTGAAGGCTCTTTAAACTCAGACGGCATTCCAGGTCATGTGAGGTCAGACATGGAGCAATCACGACGTACGTGCGACCCCGCTGAACTGTATGAAAAGGTCCTTGAGGTCTCGATTCCTACGGGGCGTCGATGGTTCTGCGCGGGCTCCGAGCTTCTTGGACGGGATACAGCGCCGATAGGGGTTTTCTGAGCCTTCCTTGAATGGCGCGCGCGTGTCGAACGGCGGAACTGCTCTTCTGATGACTTACCGGGAACTGAAAGCCGCTCCGGCAGTCCCACATACATATACCCGAAATGAGCCGAATGTACCTAGTTCGAGCTTTCCGCTCCAGGACATCCGGTTCGAGTTATTTCCAGGTATCGAAAGCGGCACCAGGATGCTCCCGAGTCCTATTCGGTCGCTCACTCGCTCGTTTTCGGACGGATATGCGTATTGTCTTCTCGAGAGAGCTTCCTCCCACTCAGAAGGGAGCTGCGGCTTATTCGGAACCCGGGGCTGCATGATGAAACCAGGCTGTGAGGGAGGCTCTCCAGTAGAGCTTTCCAGAACAGCGATGAGAAGCGAATAAATTCATGTAGGATCATCGATATCTGTCGGTCGAGAAACTCTCTTCTAGCCGTCGGAGCGGCGATATTCGTTCCGAAGAGTGATCTTCACATCATGCAAAGAGTATCATGGAGTCAGTCGGAGTGGAGCCATATAACCCCGGTTGGAAACATCGGAACGTACGCAGTTCTCTCCAGGGAATACCGAAACGTTCCGATGGGACACGGCGGCTCCCATCGATTCTTCTGTCATGTGGTATATTTCCCCACATAGATGAAGCGGCGCCTCTTTCCCGCATGCGGTGATCGCCCGATACCATACATCTCTCCTGAAGGTATCGGGGGCGGAGAGGGGGGATCGGTCGTTTTTAAGAGAATGACGCGGCCAGGGTGAGCGAGGAACTTAATCGCGGTCGCTCGCAGAGATGGGATCACGTAGATTTGAATACCTATCCGGGGTCCCGAGGACATCCGATATGTTGACGTACTGCAATCGGCATCTATGTAGAATCTGAACACCTCCAAGGCGCAGAACGGTTTCGCCACGAGAGGATCTCCAGGTCTCCCGAAAGTTTTCATAGTGGGTAGCAGCAGATTAGCTGCTCGCCGAGGGTAATGCCCCGAATATTAGAAAACCCCGAGGATTCATTCGAGAACTGGGAAGAATGGGGAATTCAAGAATGGGGCGGGGGACTTCGTGGTTTCGCTCTATTGGTTGGATATAGGGAATTCTCTTTGAGCTGGAGCCAGGCCTCGGGATTCATACTACTCGTCATTCATACCGCCTTTGGCTGTCTCATGCACAAATAAGCGGAAGATTGAGTCGCTACTCTCCGTTCCTAGACAGCTCACCATGACCAAATCGGAACAAATCGACGGTTGAGAGAGTCGTTCGGGCTCGTCATTACTCTTGACGGTTTTTCCACGCGACCTTTTCGGAGTGCGAGCCGATCAGCGAAGGCACGTCTGGTTCAATACGTCGAGGAGTATAAGCAGCATTCATCGACAGCTCACTCTGAAGAATCATGCCTGAACTCTTCTGATTGAGAAAATCTATTCGATCTTGCGTTAATCACTCCCGCGGAGCCTCTAGCGCTGATTGACAACGGCTCATTTGTCCAGCTTGAGTTCCCATCTGAGCAATCGTTCCCTCAAGAGAGATTCTGCGGCGCGAGAATACTCGATCCCATCGGATTCCACTCTGCCCGATTATTACCACATCGTTCCGTGAAGCTCTGTGAGACAAACGGAACGGCTGGATGCACCTCCTCGTGTTCCTCCTCGTCACTTCCAGCTGGTCGGGAGTAGATCCAGCGAAACCGAAGTCTGGGAAATCTGCTCGAAGATCCGTGCAGAGCTTCAACTCCACATACTACAAAGAAACTTTCGCTCTTTGCAAGCTCATGAAGAAGATGAGTCCTATCGACGAAGTGCGAGCACAGGCGTTCGCCACTCGGGTTTTCGCGAAATGCGGAGCCTCGACTGTCATGAAGTACGCGTCGAAGATCAAGATGCCGGCTTTCGGTAAGAGGGGCGGCGGCTGGTCTTCATGCTCGTTCTCTCTTTTACATACACATACATGCAGCATCCCGTTACGCTGAATCTCAGCATTTGGATATTTTCCCAGGTGTCATCGCCGTCTGTAACGTGCTCTGTTATGGGTCAACTGTGTCGTACGCGTATGCGGCGGACGATGGCACCTCGATCCTGAAGAACAGAGAACAAGTGCAGACGGCTCTCAACGTAATCGCGATGTTCATCCGAGCACTGTACAGAGTGAGCCATGTTATCCGATACCGGTTCGGCAAGGAGGCCCTCGAAATCGCGTCAGACGTGCTCAACCCATTCATCGAGGAAGTCTCATCCTGCGCGATAAATGGATCTGGCTCGGAGCAATATTCGTGCGATTTCCTCAAGCATACCATCAACTACTACAAAATTCTCCTACTGTGAATAATTTCCAAACATCGTTCCAATATTCACGATCGGCACTTGTGTATCCGGGAAGAGTTCTTCCTCATTAACACGGAGACGGGCCTTGCGTGTTCAGGTTTGGTCGGGATGTTTTCATTAAGTACGACTGGTGTTTCCAGCTCTCTCGAGGTTCGAGCGAGCCGTTCCTGGATCGGGGGCACCAGGGGGTGGAGCAATTCTCCTGCGTGTCATGTCATGAGCCATGACGTCATGACTCATGACCACGGCTGGAGGGAACTCCCGAGCTCATCAGGGCCCTCGAATCTTTTCAGGAGCCTTCGCGAGCACTCTAATCATATTTCCTCTGATTCCTCAGCCGGAGCAATTCCTCGAAAATTGCTTCAAATTATTATTCTCTTCTTCTCAAGGTATGATTCAGGGCTACTCATTGAAATCGTGTGTCATGAGGAATATGCATGATCATGCGAATCAGGGTGCAGCCCCATGGAGGAAATCCACCTGATCTATCGTTTAGAGCAAAATAGAATTTCCCAAGAGCACCCGTGCCAGACCCGATCTATTCGAGCGATTCTCAACTGTGATCCGAGCGAGCCGTCCTTCGGAATTATCCAATTCCTTGCGGTAGACTCTCAAGCATAAGATTTGCGCTTTCATGAGACGAACCGGCAGCAATGAGTTGTTCCGTTGACTTCCCATTCCAGAGTGAATCATGTGCGTGCTGCGAGCAGAGTGGATCATGAGATCGCCATTTTAGATCCCACAGAGGATTTTCTTACCAGAGAAGAGCCTTGCGTGATCTCCTGCCGAGGTCCCATCGTCGTCCTCAGAAATCTTACAGGCCTCTCGGTAATGGACGCGATCGAGGCCGTCGCACGGGGAAAGTCTCGACGCGCTTCGGATGTTGTTTTTGATCGAACGTACGATAGACTCGGGTCAGACTCCTTGAGTGCAATCTGAGTACACGATCGCCGATCGGGAAGCTTCTCGCGGCTCGTGTGGCTCCCTTACCGAGGTTGTTCGTCTCTGGTCGAATGTTTGCTCAAGACACCACCTGATCCGATTTGGGATGATCTTGTGCAGAGCATTTTATACCTCGGGCGTCGCATAATCATCTCATCGACCCGTGGTCAGCGGAAGTAGATGCCTCCACTGCCCACCTGGAGCTACTGATGCGACAACAGTGTATCATGAGCTTGCTCCTGCTCTTCATATAAGCTCTGATAATTGCAATCGAAGCTCTCAATCTGAAGATGATGGGGACGAACTCGAGAGGACTATCAAACAAGATTCAACTTCAATTCGAGCTACCATGAGTGACGAGCAACCTCTCTCGCCCTGTAAGCTCCTCAAGAAATCGAGCGCAACGGCCGAAAACCGCGCCGAAGCCTTGGCAAAATGAGTTCCCGCGATAGGCGGCTCCAACACTGTCATTGAATACGCTTCAGAGGAGAAGCTCCAGGCTCCCGGTGAGCTCCGCCGAGATTTCGCGATTGGAGAACTCAAGCCGATGATTCCCAGCTCTCAGGTGACCAGGCTGCTAAACGAGGTGATCACGGTCCGTGGCCACGCGCGAAGGACAGCACGATGAGGCGAGAAAAGCCTCGCGAGTATTGGATCGAGGGTAATGCCCTCCCGTAGGCATTCATCCCCGTTTCGCTCAACTAATGGAGCCTTCCTCAGCAGCCGGGCCGGGTGTCGCAAACATACTCTGCGACGGATCGCAGCTTTCCTATGCGACGTCTATGGTGCTGATGTCGGAGGTGGTAGCATCGTGACGGACGGCAATCAAGCACAGCGAGCGCCACGAATTCTCGAGAACTTCCTTTCAGCCGCGGAACGCTCGGAACATGTATCTTCCATTTGAGACTCTGTACCCTGTCGCGCAGGGCTCTCCCGCCGTCCTCGACAGCGGCGGACCACAATCGTTATCGGCAGACTTTCACGTACACCAGCTAAGCTATCAGAAGATTCTTCTCCCATAGTGGTTTGTTGTCCACATGTACTTTTCTTCGTCGAATGGAAGCGCTTGCAATGAAATGTGTAATCGAAGCTAGATTCTCCTGATGATTTCGAAAGCAACTGTCTTCTCGCTGCACGGCCTCCTTTTCGGCTTATTCTCAGAGAACTAGAGTTCGGAGGAACGAGCTCTGGACGCTGCACTGAGGAAGCTATGAAGATGAAATCCGAGGAAGTTCACCGCCATATGAGGCATATACAATGAGTTAGGACGTCGAGACTCTGACCTCGACCCACTGACACATAGCGAGCCGGACAGTTGGTGGCCAGGAAACAAAATCATTCGTCTCCGACTGACTCGGAGGGCTCTGGGAGAAATATGCATCTAAATTGTCTCGAAGCAGAATCTGACTTGCATCCATTCGAACTAATCTGACGAACGATGCCGTTCGATTAGATCGACTTGACCGGGAACGTTTTGCCGAATCGATCCTCTACAAGCTCATTCGGGAGGAAGCTCCGATACGCGAAGTAGATTGTACACGAATTTTCGCATTCCAGAGCAATAACAGAGCGGTGATCGAAGGCGAACGAGCCTCTTCAGCACGTCTCTCCCGAATGCTGAGGAACCTACCTACTCGTAGGCTTCAATGTATCTATGCAGGGATTCTCGTCGGTGAAGTCGCTGATATGAGAAACTCGAGAGTACTCCCGTGTCATTCTGTCTGTGTTCACATGAGGACAGCGAAAAGCGATGACCCATGTTCGGCATAGGGGTGATGCCGAGATAATGAGTTTTGCTCGCAGCGGTCATCGGAATGATGAAGACTCTGTTTTGGGTCCACGATTGCGTACGCCTTGGCAGCGGATGACGGCACTGCGGTCTTGAAGAACAAAGAACGATTTACGAAAGGCTCTTGAATTCATTGTCTGCGCCCTCAATGCATTCAAAGAAAAGGGACATGTTTATTACGTTCGATTCGACTAGCTAGCAGATGATCGAGGCTTCTTCGGAGCATATTTCCATTCATCTCGTGCGATAAACGCATCGGGTTCAAACCAGTAGTTGTCAAGTGACTTGCCGAAATACTGAGTATCGACGCGTACCAATCATGTTTGTCTCGCCTTGAGATATCCACCCCTCTCCCTCAACGGTCACGGAAGCTCACGGTCTTGACGAATCTCCAGAAAAGAGAAGTCTAGAATCACCCCGAGTCTTCGTATTGGAGGGGACACCCCCCAGATGAGTCTCGATCGATGTTGGGAACCGAAAATGCCTCATTGAGTCTGGACGCCGGGGTCGAGCTTAGAGCTCGACGTTCAGCGGGAATCTCACGAATCGGAGGACAGTATTCGAATAAAGAGCATCGGGTTCCCTCTGGTTCTGATCCTCCCTCGGCGAAAGTTTCGAGTACTCGGGCGTCCCGAGTGAGCCGAAGTCATACAAATGGCAGCAACCCCTGGGTTGGCTCACAGATTTGCGTGCGAGCGAGCGTGCTCGCGTGCGTGTGAGCGTCGTTCCAATCGGAAGTCACCGTAACTCATCGCTAAGCGCCAGACTGATCGGTAGGATGAATGAATCAGCATGGCCGATCGTACCGGGGTCGGAGGATGCAGCACCACCACGAACGATAGAAGAAACCTAACACCGGTAGCGAACGACAATCCATTTCCTTCAGGGCAAACGTAATTTCTCTAGCTGAACGAGTAGCTCCCCGGCACGCCGGAACCAACATCCGCTACTTGGAGACTATCCATTCGCCGTGCCAGCGAGCGCCGGACCGCGAGCGACCGCGTTCGACACAAACAAAGCCGTCGCCATATGTCGACATCGGTTCTTGACGGAGTTTTTCCCACTGACGCTCAAGCACGAATCACCTCGTTATTTTGACTCCGTCACCGTCACATACAGGAAGGGAACTTTCGTAGCGAACCACTTAGTCGGATTAATTTTTTCGCCACCGACGTAACAGCCGTCATTGGGAACGGGCAGAAAGCACGTTCTATGGTGTGAAGAATTCGGGTAACTAGTGTTGCATTCCGTGGGGCAACGAACCTGAATCGGGACGTAAATACTTCGCGTGCTTTCGCTAACTTTTTCGGAGAAGGTTTCTCGAGAGCCGTGTCGAGCGGGGGCGGTCGTAGAAATGTAGCAAATGACCCTCGAAACTCAACAGATTCGAATTCCGTCGCGCCAGCGAGCTCGTCGAAGGCGACGCTGGCGTCTTCAAGTTTGGAGCTTCGCCCCTTATACAATTGACGGTGTGCTTCTTATTCAGTTGCCAAGCCGGGACGACTGCTTCTAATTATTCGGGTAGAATGAAGACGTAGACGGAACGGAAGTCTCTACTACCTATCGTCCGAATCGCGTAGAGTTCATTCGAAAAGCGTTCGAGGGAAAAGCCGAGCAAGGATCGTCAAAGCCTCCGCAATCCTGATGAGGACCACGATGACCGTATCGTCATGGAGATTGGTCCCGATCTCAGAAAAACAGGAATGCCACCAAGTCGATTTCCCTCGTCTTGAAGAATCGAACATCTGAGCGGCCCTTGACCGCGGAAGATGCAGGATACCCAGGTCGCGCCTAATGCGCAAGCCCTAATGCGGCACGCGGGACAAAGTGTCCGCCACTTAAGGTTTTCGACAACACGAAGACACGAGTGTGTACATATCTCGTAACATCTGGCCACTCGTTTCGGCATTATCGGATTGCCAACAATTCCGGCGGATCATGTGTGCTCTGGACTTCGCGATCAGGTGAAATGGTCTGTGTTCGGTCCGTGATGATCGGAATCCAAGCAAGCGCAACGAGATAATCAGCTTCTCACCCATGAGGTAGACCCGAAATTCTCGGTTGTTGTTCGTCAGAGAGGGAGCTGAAGAAACTCAGCTGCTGCATTTGCGAAAGTCTTCGGTGATCTTGCGGGAGTTTTCAAAATACTTAATGTTGTAGCGGTTACACGCGCGCGATCCAGAGGCTCGAGAGCTTGTTCTCTTTTGCTCATCTCGGCCCGATACGCAAGGCTCTCTATTGGATTTACTCAGCCGCTCCCAAACCGCTCTCGCGGCTGAGGATGTCGTGCTGCGAGTTTGCCGTCGGACATCGAGGACCATCCACCGCTAGAAAGCCCCAGAAAATTCTCCTTGGAAATCATTTCCCTTCACGGGTTGAGGGAGTTTACGTCAGAATCCTTCGGACGGCGCGGGCGCTGTAAGTCACTCAATCGGTGCTACGCGAATACCGCTGAATCCATTGCTCCCAGATAAAGCCAATCGGAACGTGTAGGTCATCTCTGGAGTTCCGTGAGCACGAACACCTGCTATGCCGGCCGACTGCGTATTTTCGGAAGAGTTCGGAACGGAATGTGTGTAGATGCATCCCATCCATGACGATCTTGAATGCCTCGATAAGTGCTCCCGAAACTTGAATGCGTGCCATTCTCTCAGAATGACTGCGACTGAAGATCTCACTTCGTAATAATAATGCTTCGGTTACAGCATTGGTTCAAATGCATCGAATTGACTTGCCGCAAGACGACGGGATCTGACTTGCGATTCGTATCGACTGTCGTAGGTGGCGGAGTGCCGTCGACGCAGGTATTGATCCCATCACAGAACAAAGTCAGTGGAGCGGAGAAACACGTCTAATGATCCAAGAATGTTAATTTGAGAATGGTTGGCATTTCGGATGGTTATGACCCGACTCCCCGAATCGCATCTCCCCGGATCGCATCGGGTGCGGTCTCTTCGCCTTGATGTTTCTGAAAACCTGGAGCTCACGCTGTGTCCTCTGATTCCAGAGAGCATATTTCTCTCCGCCTGAACTATCAGCTGCCCATTCATACAGACGTACACCTGCGGAAGTTCACCAAAATATTTGGGGATTCGGAGCTGGAGAGCTTTGCGGAGGTATCCGGCTCGGGTTGACGCAAAGGGGCATTCGCTTCCCGTCCGCGAGATTCCGTATCGAACAAAGGTACCGTCGACGAACCGCTTCTCGTGTGCCTTGATTCACGACCAGAGCGGATCAGAAGGAAAAACTAAATGATATTTGACTGAGAACAAGGGCCCTATTCTATCTCTCTGAACTGATGAGGACACGGAACAGACATATCCAAACCCTTCCGCCAGTCAAGCAGCTCGACTGTCACCAAGAAAGGCAGTCATTGAGTCAAAACGACGCGCGGTCAAGGTTTCCCAGAATATTATGGAAATCAGAACTCTTCTCGGATGAATACTCTGACGTCGGCCGTAACAACGATTTCCTTTTAATAAACGTATCGTGAAGAATTTGGTCCCTTGCGAAACTTGGATCGTGGCGTTTTTTACCCTGTTATTTTTCCGCGTTTTGCGCAACATCGCTGTTGGAGATATTTCCACTACTGTAGATTGTGGAACGAGTGGACATCGAGCGCCGCGGTGATATGAACGCGCACACACACACACTTACACATCCGAAAAAGGTACCTGATTTTAGCTCTCGAATGGAGGAGCCGTCCAATCGATCGACTTCCGAATGCGTTTGGATTCCTCGCAGTGACGAAGCATTCCGTTTCGCCATGGCTCTCTACGTGGCGATGAAGAAAGATGGGGCTCCCCTCTATCGCGATTCTTGAGGAACATCGGGGCTCACCGAGTATACTCGCTCAGTCTGCGAAGTATTTCTTGAAATACTTCAGAACAAAAGCCCCATCTCACTCAATCAGTCAGTCAGTCAGAGTACAACTGTGAAGTCGTCGACGTGTCGGAGCGCCGAAGCCCGATAAGGGATCGAAACAGTGATTAGTCACGCAAGTTTTGCTCGGATCGATCTAGATATGAGACATGATGGATCCTGACAAGAGCTGTCATTCATTCAAAGTCGTACACTCAGCATGATAGCGCGGTTCGTGGTGGCTGAGATCGGAGTGATGGCTTATTCAGTGTAGTACTGGAATCGGAACGATTCGATCACAGCTATCGAGGGGCTCATCATCTCCTGAATTTTCTCTATATATCTCAGACAACATCTGTCCCCATGGAATCAGAAACTTGTCCAGAACTTGAACCAGATCTTCGGCCATTGACCACCATCCCGGTTCGATTAATTTTTGATGCCATCGGCGACGGCATCGGCAGCTCGATACCCGGCCATGGTGGTGATTCAGCCATCGGCGGTGCTTCTACGAGCTGACTGACGGTCTAGTAGCTCCGGTGGTCGCTCTGGTGGCGGTTTTTTTCGACTGCGATCGAAAAAAGCCAGCGCGGGCGTCGATGGTTCTGTGAGTTGGCGGCCCGTGCATCAAAGCACCTTCATCCATTGAGTCTCACACACGCGGCGCCAGATCTGTCTGTCTGTGCTCGTTGTTGTCGTTGCTCTCATCGTCATTCGAAGGTTCTTCCATTCGACTTGACAGGAATCGAGCAGATCGACGATTTCGCTGTTTACCGTAGAAAACTTCGAGCTTAAGATCTTTCCGAAAACACCCGCACCGAATAAGAAGATGATTCTTCTAACGGAGCTACCATATCCACAACGCCGACGGCCGTTTTCGAGACGGTCCGGCAAAACCACGTGTCACGGCATGCTGCCGAGCCCAGATCCGCGCTGAGGGAGAATACGTCTCCGTAATCACGTCTGAATTAGAGCGAAATTTCCATGATTGTCTCAGGCAACGCGTGCTTGGCTCCTTCTCTTTGGGACTGACCTCTCGTTTGTCCCTCCCGCGAGAGCAAAGTTTTCCCTGACTGTTTCTCCATCGACCCCCTCTGTGCAGCCGGTCGGAAGACTAGAATCGTGAAATTAGCGTAAAACCTACAACGTGGATTCGCGATTCGCCCGCTCGTACCTTCCTTGAGAGAAGCTAGAGCCATCTGGCAGGCACGATGCTGTAGACATTCGACCATGCCTCCTTCTCTTCTTTTTCGTCTTTTAGCAGAGGAGTGTTGGAGGAGTTGTTGTTGTTGCTGCTGCCTGCCGGTGGTGGTGGTGGTGTCGGTGGTGATGGCGGATGGAGATGGTGGTAGTAGCGAGCGTGGTGCGCTGGTGGCGATGATGCTCCATACCGGCACCAACACACACGGCCCGACCGACCGATTGGCCGGCCGGCGGCTCGGCGAGCGACAGTCAAAGCTCGCGGCCGATCGCTAAAGCACCGTCGTTCATTCAGCTTCTCCCACACTGCTCGCAGCGCCCCCAAAGGAAGTGACGTCGACGACGAGCCGCGCGCTCATTGGTCGTTGGTCCCTTCACTAAACGATGTTACTGTGGCCTTATCATGTATTCCGTTAAGAGCAGCGGTAGAGAAAGGTAGCCGCCGCACGCAGCCGGCGAAGCCTCCATACGAACAGCCGCTACAGAGACAGAAACGGCAGAGACGTTCGTCGTGATCTCGGATGAACGAGTCGAGTTTCTGTTCTTGAGCCTACGGAACCTAGATTCTGCCTGTTGCGCCCAGACCGTGTCCACATAGACGGCTATCCACGCGACGTCAACTTCGCGCTACGAACGACCGAAACGAAAACGAATCAACGAGTAGGACTCGAGTTCCGTGTTTGTGTTTATCTGTGTGTGAGTGTGACATGTAGTACGTAGTCTCTCCGTGTCCACGTATCGTGCTCATCCAACGTGTTGTCGTTCATCAACTCCGGACTATAGCTCTCAGCACTTCTGCGTTCAGTACATGCCTGCTTGAGTCCGTACGTCTCTTCAGCCACCTGTGGATGGTCTGCTGATTCACGTGCTTCTCAGAAAATAGCTCGAAAACTGCTTGGATGTGTTTTGACGCTCCAACACAATCGCCACGACCATTCTCTCAACTGCGCTCACTACGAGAACTGCTGTTATTGTCGCCACCGCCGCCATCGAGAGTGATCTTTCTACTGTCTGACAACACATCTCGTCTCCGGATACAGTGATGTTTCTACGGGCGTCGTGCGTGCATACGTGATAATGTGCCTACTCCTATAATACCCTGGCTATCGCTACCGAACATCGGAACATTCAACAGGTTGATCGAGAGAGAACATGTCTCATAATAGTTTTTCGAGTCCCGCGAGTTCTGGCCCGGGACGGCCGGGTATGGCCATCACGTTGAGTCAACCACGTCCGGGAGCTGCTCGGCGACAAAACGAATACCTCGACAGCCCATTGAGAGCTCCTCCGCCCTTGCCGGCTACGTCGCCTTTAGGTTCTCCGGCGAGTTTCGGTTTACCATCGGCTATTTTGGAAGCGCCGAAAAAAGGTTCGTCGTCCGGCGCTCTCCTCAAGGCTCCACCTCGAACACCGATCGACGACCTCTGCAAAAAGCAGAACGCGGTCAACCTCAATGAATCGACGACGACAGCGAGCTCGATCGTCTGCCGAGACTGTGGCAAGTGCCGATGCGAAGCTTGCCAGGAACCCAAAGCGCTACCCTCAAGATGGATTTGCAACGATAAATTCCACTGTTCGGCACACAACATCGTCGAGCACGTCACCTGCTTGTGTTGCGCTCAGGCCGTCTTCTATCATTACGCGAAAGACACCGACCTAGATTCGGACGTCTCGTGCGCGGACAAGCCATGCTCATGCGGACCTGAACATTTCTGGTCCCGTTGGGGATGCCTAGCCATGATGAGTGCCATCTTACCCTGTCTGTGTTGCTATCCTCCATTGAAAGGCTGTGTTAACGTTTGTGAGAGCGCCTACGGAAGATGGACCTCGCGTTGCGGATGCCATTGCGAGTACAAGAACCCCAACAAGCTGCTGTCATCAACGTAATGCACAAACTCGATCATATCAAATCATGAAGCCCAGCAGGATTTCTAATCTGCGACCGGCGACTCCCTTCGGAAGCAGCAACTTTGCTGCCGCCGCCGCCGCCGCTTCCACAGCATCCTCTTCGACTCCTTCCGTCCACCAGATGCGATCGCGTACTTTCCGAAAACAGGAAAAACTATATTTGGGATTTTCTGTTGCCTGTCCAGATGTACAAAGCAGCATTTCGCCATCCGTGTTGTTGTTGTTGCATTCTGGAGCAGCCGAGTTGTGAAGCCTCCATTCAGTTTCACCAACAATTCAACAGTCATCCGACCGGAAGACAGACAGACAGCGATGATGATGATCACTCCATCCCTAGACCACGACGACAAGCCTGGCGACCATCATCGAAGTCATCGATAGCAATCGTTCCTGATGTCATTGTTGCGGTCGTCGAAATTCCGTCCGATCTACGCTGCATTCATGACTGGAATTTTGTGGAAATCGTCCGTATCTCGCATGATGCATTGAACGCGATTCCGTCTGCCAGCCCGGAGGGACAGACGAACACCACCGCGCACATACATAGCCAAGTTGGCTTGCTATAGACGAAGACCCTCTTCGGCATTCGCCGTGGCGACTGCTGCCGCAGCTACTGCGAACGGCCAGAACCGGTAACCGAAGAGAAGTCGGCGATGCTCGTTCTTCCGTCCGTTCGGTTGCTCGGCGGGCGCTGCCAAGCCCTTCTTGTTCATTCGATGAAGTGGCCTTTTTCGAGAAAAAGCTACCGCCGAAGCGAAATCCCCGGCCTATCGATGCTTCGCGAACAGCACCGCTCACTTTCCGTACGCCAAAGCCGACTGCATTCGCTGCTTGAGATCCGAGGAGCTTCATTCAATTCCCTGTTCAAGAACATCTGTAGTACCAACAATCGTACGAGATACTAGCAGCACTAGCAGCCCCTGCATCGGAGCTCTTCCATTCAAAATTATTCGGCGAACTCGACCACGGATGATGAGCGAACCTCGATAGTTTGTTCAGGTTTCATCGTCTGATCTATAAAGCTCTTGTCTGACAGTGAGTGAATGCTCAGCGACCGTAGCCCCGGCAGCACAAGCGAAATGCTGCTTGGTGTTGGTGGATAGATCTTCTCACTCACACATCGACATAGACAGAGCTTAGAATCACTCGTTCGCCTTCTGGCTGGAGCTGCTGCTGCTGCTTCTACCGCTCGTGGTGTTGGCGATCGTTCTTCTCTATTTTGGGGCTCCCAAACAGAGCCCGGTTCTGTAGCAGAATTATCATGCGCTCCCAAACTCCCCTGGCAGACCTTTTCGGCATGAAAATCTTCAGATTACGCTCTTGATTGGCGCTGTATGAATAGGTCGTTGCGCGGCCCATACTTTTCTCATACTCGGAGCTCCTCTAGAACGAACTCTCCGGGGTCGAGATCTGACTGACCAACCGCGCAGAACCGGCTTCAGTACAGGGAGCAGCCTCGCGGCAGTCTGCGAGAGCCACAGCCTGAACCGAGGCAGGCGGGCAGACGCACGGTGGATGCATGGTAGAACGAATGGAGAGGAAGCGAGCAAACATCTTCGAGCTATCGATATACGCCATCGCCGTGAATTGATCGCACGTAAGAGCGATCGAAACTCGGATTTTCCGAGGGCGACGGAGTCTAGGATTGTCAGTCGACACTGTCGACATGGGGAGTCGAGAGGAGAGGCTGGTCATAATCAAAACGCGAAAGCAGACAACCTGCTGGAAATGCTCTGTCGCGAGTTTTAGTCATTGAGGGAATGAAAGCTGTTGTGTAAGGTGTAAGAAATGTAGACTGAGAATCCTTCGTCGACTCGAACGATTGACACAGACCCGCGAAACTTTCGTGACAAATTCTCGTACTCTTACTTGATTGGTCTTCCACGGAATTTCGGAGTGGTGATAATCCTGAACTCCAAGCTCGGGAGAGTCAGTCGCGAGCTGGAGCATGCGAGGTAATGATTTCCAACGAGCTCTCGTTACGTTCCAAATGTTTATCCGTAACGGAGTGCACAGTCAATCTGTTCTTGGCGGTGAATGGCACGCTCTGTTGAAATGTATATAAGCTGATTGATTGATGGGCGGATGAACGCGCGAGTGATTCATCGATTGATTCCACGCTCGACCACGCGCTCGTTCTATTCCTGACCGAGCCTTGGAGGAGCACGACGCGGAGTCATTCGATAATTTGCCTAGGGTGTGTATTGTACAGATGTCTTGTATAGTTAGATGGTCGTGAGAGACGAACTTGAAATTTCTATTAAGTTAAGACGCTCGGATCCTCTTTTTGTACAGATTTGCAAACGCTGATTAAGTTGTGCGAGATGTTTATGTAGACAGACCCAAGCAGCCTTCCTCGATCGGGAAAGAAGCGAAGAAAATCAACGGTATTGATGATAATTCTAGCGATAAATTAGAACGAATATTTTGTTATCGCGGCGATAAGTGACCAAAGCTTGCAGAAGGAGCAACTGGATCGTGACTTGGAAATGAAAGAGCGAATGAACAAAAACAGCATCGAGGAAGCAAACAATTGAAGGATTGAATCCGCGGAATTGAAAAGTGTACAGAACGGGAGGGAAATTCCGTTTCCAAATTGGCTTCGAGGAGCGCCGGACACGAAGTCACCGTCTGGCGTCGCGTGTGTTCGTGCGCATGCGATCGAGTGAAGAAGATGTAATTTATTAAAATAATAATAATATTTATTTTGAACCAAAAATGATTACGAGTCGAGGAATAAATGACGGAGAAACACATGTCACATAAAAGGACTACCATCATTCCTCATTTGATAGGTATCTTCGTTTGATACATCTTTTCAACCCCTTGACGACGAGTCAGTTTCCGAGAAGCTGGTGAACTCTCCGATGCAGCTCAGTCCACCTCATTTCTCTTTCTACCCGCTCACGATATCTCCAGTGTTCTCGATTCTTTCCTGGAGCCTGGAGCGCGTCCGCATCGACTTCTCTTGGGTTCACCTCCGCCGAGGCTCACATGGGTGCAGGAAGCGCTTTCGAAGGGGACGGCGACGACATGGATGGAGAGGAGGGCAGGAAAATAGGCTGGACGAAGGTTTTCAGGCTGAGGATTGAAAGATCTCTGGGCTCAAAGTCGATTGTCTCCGGAGCGCGGGACGCGTCTTTTGAAACAGGAAGAGTTAGCGAATGTCTCTGGCGAAAGGGAAGAGAGGCCATGTGGTAGACACATGTAGAAGCTCGAGTAGAACAGAGAAACAATGACGGGATCTCTTGACGGAAGATAAAAAATGAAGAAAAAGAAAAGAAGTACTGGAAAGAACGAAACTATTGAGCTTATTTGGCAGTGCCAACAAATGTCGCCGCCGCGCCAATCGGCGGAAGGTTCGCGAACTTCCGAATCTTTTCTCCGGCAAGACTCGATCCTCGACTGAAGCTTCCGAAGATCGAATTCCGAAAGGGTCGCGATGATATTTGATCTTTTCGCCTCGGTACGTGGCCCGTATGGTTCGAGTTCGCCCCCCTCCCCCTGTTTACTCTCGGCATGCTTTCCCTTTCCAGGCGCGCATTCCATTGTCTCCCGAGATAGGCTTGTTTTTCTAAGACGAGATTATTTTTCCCCTTTTCTTGTTGGGAGTTCACGGGAGAGTGTCAGAAGCTGCTCGGAAAGGAGTTCACTCAGGCGAAGATCTGAAGGGCTTGAGCACGGAGTACGATTTCCCCCAAGACATTTTCTTCCCGATATTATCCTCACAAAGAGACAGATGACTTATGGTCATGCCGCGAGTGGGACGACCTTGCTTGGTTTCCATTGAGATGATATATCATCGCCGGACTAGCTTTGTCCTCCCAAGCGAGAGGTGGCGCGGAGATTCTCGAGCTCATCGGATCAAGATGATCTTCTGGAGATGAGCCGGATTAAAGGACCCGGGAATAGATCAAGGCAGTCCGGCTCGCTTATTTCTGCATAAATAGTCTCTTCGGAGATAGGTGCCGAATGAGATGGCGGCAGTGGGAAGGTCGTTGGAGAAAACGTATCGGTGTGAATTTCTCCGAATTTAGCTCGATTATGAGCACTCTTATCTGGAGCTGCCCCTCCGAAAGAGTGATTGACAGCCAGCGAAGGAAGGAGTGACCGAATGATTGTAGGTTCTGACATATAATATTTTTTTTCACTTGGCGGTCGCGCGCAACGATCAACGACTTCGTTACAGTTCGTCGGAACTGTACTCGGAGATCAGCCGCGCTAGCTCCTCTCACCCAACCGTCAACCGGATGAGATATTGCGATTCTTGATACTTTAGCGTGACGGAGAGGAGCTTCGCTTTCTCGAGAAGTCTCTGTAGCCTCGAGAAGTCTCTGTAGCATCGAGAAACGTCTGGACGCGTGCTTCCATAATCATCAGGGAAAATCGCGGGCTCCCATCCATATGCATACCCGAACGATGGATTCAAATAACCACAATGAGAGAGGTGACTGCGTCCTCGGCACAGAGGATTTCAGCTCATTGTCAGTAAGGCAGATCCGATCCCGGTGTCTCCCGCTATTGTCTCGGCCTACGGTGAGTCGGTTCCCATTGAGAATAGTTTTCTGTGACTTGTCGTTGACAATTGTTTGCAGCTCTGAATGGAGAAGCGCGGAGAGAAAATGCGTAATAGCATGGAAACAGCTGAACTGACGACGTCTCGTTCGTCGCAGGCGTTTTCAGGCGGCGGATTCCTACGCAAGCCGCCGTCGGCTAGACAGGCTCGTCGCGTTCTAGAAATGCGATCAATGGATCGAAGAAGCGGTGCCGTCGTTGCGATTCTCGTCGCCGGAGAGATCGACGACTGATCCACTGGAGTACTGGCGTGTTGGCGTGCTGGCTGTCATTTTAAGCCAAATGACAACGTTATGGCCCTTCTTGTCTGATTCTGCTGCTGCTGCGTCTAGTGACGTTGGTTGTGGTTGCTTCTTTGGCATCGGTTCTTCTACCTCCTTTTTTCTCTTCTCCGTAGTTGCCGTGGCTTCTGCCCATGCTTCTGCCGCCGCTATGGCTGTAGTCGTCTTCGGACAAACACAGGAAACCGGTCCTGTGGCTCGATCGGTGGATGGGATGCGATCATTCAACCAACCAACCATCCAGCTAGCTAGTCAGTCAGTCATTCGGCTAGCCGGTCGGTCGACGAGCAAGCTACATAGCTGGCCATCCATCCATCCAGAGCCAATCGGGAGCATTCGCCAATGGATTCTTACTATTAGAATGATCGTCTTTACGAGAGAGGAAAAACGCAACAGTAGAAGCTTTCGATCGGCTTCCACGTCTCGCTCCGCTGTTACCACAAAGGAGAAAGCTAAGGTCATCCGCCGGGCACGTCGCTGCCGGAAAAAAATCAGTTCCGTTGCATCTAGAACAAAGTTCCATTTGGATCGTCGGAACCTCTGAAAATTATTCGGAGTTGTCGAGCGGAACAATGCTGGGCCCGTGAGCAGGTTCGATAAATTTGTCGATTCCTGTAGCGGAGCCACTCTTCGGAGGCGAATCCAGTAGCGACGGCCGCATGACGGTTACGATCAGCTCGACTACGCCCTCTTCGAGAATCTCTGGGAGACACCCACTCCCCATACATGTTGCGAGAAGTCACCCTCTCCGGGCGAAAAGAACTCTTTAGCTGAAATTCCTCCCTTCTTTCCTCCGTTCCTTCTTAAAATTCGGGCAGCGAGCGTTCCAACACTTTCAATGAGTGAGCGGAGATTAACAGAGACGCTCACGGAATGAGCCAACAAGCGTCGAGAACAACGGCAGCGATAGACAATATTTTAGGAATTCAGGATGTGCCGAAGCATCGCGCCTGATCTGATCCATTGACAAATGAGAGGAGATCATTTGCTCGTTGTGAGCTCAGAGCGCGGAAGAATATGTTCGCCTCAAGAAATATTCTCAACTTTCTCAGTGAGATTTCCGAATCGTACGTGTCAGGAATGCTTTCGCCTCTCTCGCTCACTCGCATGATTTGCGAGCCGGACAGGAACGAGGAGCACGATGACGGCCGTAGAATTTCATTGCTGAATGAAATTCACGTAGAGCTGAGGTTTTCTTCACGTGTGGCCTGTGAATGGAAGAATCTTCCCAGTGGATCCCGCTTTCGTCGGACGACGCGAAGAACCTTTCGCATCTCGCATCACGTTTTCGATTCGATGTAATTCCGTAAGGCGGTCAAAGCGCTTCGCGGCGGCAGATCCACGTCTACGATGAAGACGCCGTTCTGCAGTGCCCACCAGAGCACTCCTGGCAGGGAAGGCGCCGATCTTTCGATTCATGCTTGAAAACTCGATATCTTTTGAGCAAATTGCTCGTCAGAGGGGGAGATTTTCCCCAAGGGAAATTCGATTTTCTGCTTGCGAACGCCGCCTGGACTCCATCCTACGATGAGCTGAGATCCGATCCAACGCCGAAACAGAGGATCGCACCGAGCGTGAGGCTCCATGCCATCGTCAAGCATCGCATGCTTTTCGACGGCCCGCAAGGCTCGAGGGTCCCGCGAAGAACGAACCGGGTCGTGGCCCTTGCTTTGAAGGCCGAGCCAATCGCGGAATGTGTAGACGACTTCGAAGCTTCTGGTTCTGAACACTGCTGAGCGTAGATCGTTTCACCGAAAAAAAGCCAAATGCTGCACAATGATTCACCAGGAGCTGAGTTCTTATACGGAAAGCGTGACGTCACTTTCGGCGACTAGGACACGTTCCTGACGCTTGAGCGTCAGGAGCGCGTGAGCAGGCCGGAACCGCGGCGTCGTCCTGACGCCACAGAAAGCGAGTATCTAGATTCTGGAATCTTCCGGGAGCGTTTCTCGGGACGTGAACGCCAAATTCCTCGATGAAGGCGGAGCCCTCCGAAGATTTTTACCCGGCACACGTGTAAAATCATTCCACACTTCAGCCAGTGCAATCGTCGTGAGCCGCACCTGCTTGTGCGTACGAAAGATAACACGCCGCCATTGCCGACGCAGGCTCAGCAACCGGTGGCCAAACCCAGCTAGTTACCCACGGCTGCAAGTCTATCGAACTCCGCGCATTCCGTACTCGGCAGATTCTCCACTCCCTGAACATGTTTACCACGTTTCGGATAGGGGAGAGAGGCGAACGAGCACCAACAGTTTACAGCGGAGCACACTCCCGATTTGCGGCATTCCGCTATCGCAAGGCACCAAATGATTCTCGATAAACACTGACATAGAAAGCGCTCGGTGGTGATTGGTGATCAGGAGCAGATGATCTGACCAAGTCAGGAGATCCGACAATCCCGAGGGGGCGCTGGCATTTGTCAAAGGAAGTCTCAGTCAGTGATCGACCGGGATCGGCGATTAGGGTGTTCTACGAGGGGCTCGCGAATAGATCGTCCGCTCCCGCCTCAGCTAGTGAGTCTGTCCGTCTGTCTGCCGAGCCCTTAGATCGAGAATGGATAGATGCTCGACACTTTAGGACGCAAATAAGAATCTCTTGAGTGATAGGTCCGCTCTTTTTCCGATATACCGCCACCGCTGAGGCACTTCAACGTCCACGGTCTCTGGGTGCCGGCTAACGGAATATGCTCCACATTCTGTTTGTTCGGCAGCGCAGACGAGCCACGAGTTCGGACAGCGCTGGCGGTGACCACTCTTGCGACCGACAGGTCGTCCTCCAGTTAGATATCTCCAACATCGGAGCATTGTAGGTTCTGCCTGTTCGAAACACCAAGTGCTGTCGACAGGGACGGTAACTGGCAGGGAAGGCCGACTGATCTCTGTTCTCCCACGGAAATTTCGATTTCCCACTCACCTCTCCTATCCCAACACAACATCTTTCGAGAACAGAAAATCCTGTAGTGAGTTGGAATGTATCCCATTCTCCATATAATTCTTCAGCAACACAGTAATGGGGAAATAGTTCCTGGAGTCTCCGACGATTAATATTATGCGTCCCGGGCGGGTCCGTCCTTCCTATTAGCCATACTATTCATGCTATCACCGAGATAGGAATTTCCCCCCGAGTACGGATCCATATCGTCGCCTTAGTCTACGAATTGTGCCGGTAATGTGACCTGTCGTTCCCTGAAGAAAACTTCGCGGTAAACCTCGCCGGAATCTCCGCGAGAAGTTCAGCGGAAACAACGGGGCAGTGCTCTCTCCCGCTCAGGGAGCATAGTGCCACGGAGTCGAGTTCATCTCGTGAAATGCCCTCTTTCAAGAGAGGTGTCGGGCGGCTTCGCCACTCGGCCATCGTCTAGTACACTCGATGCTGCTGGTCATAGCTATTCGCCTTCGCCAAGCCGCAGGCGGCCTCGCTCCCCGATAGCATCTCGCACTGGATACTTCTCCCGAGGAATTCAAATCCAGCGTATGACTTTTAAGCCCGAACAATGCGCGGGCTTCGTGAGCAAGCAGCATCAATACGAGGCTAGCAGGCTCACAGCAACACGCCGCGCTTCCACGTTTCTTCGAGGGGATAAACGCGCCGTGGATCTTTAGCGAGAGTAACCACTTAATATAGAGTCGTTGGCCGGAACTTCTAGAGACCACGGTACAATCATAACATGACCGGATACAACCTACGACGCAGAAAACGGTCCGTCCGAAACGATTCAGATAACTTTTATGAGGCGGCCGGTATCGCTTACCTACGGCTGCGGCGCGGCGTAAGGCTATGCGTTTTTCTCGGAATACATAGAGCGATTCGCATGGACTATATGCGAAGGGCTTCGGAGATTGTGATATCCCCGATGGAGCTGAATGATGCGTTTGTTATGAATCCGGTCTAGTGCCCGGGACTACATTCATTTTTCGCATAGAACAATCTTCACTCATGGTTCCTGAGCTCTCCGCAGCCGTGGACCCTCCGCAATTATTCACGTGATTCTGTGGAGTCCTGTGGATTGGAGGACACGCAGCCGTATCTCATTTCGGGCCAAAGATCGCGACCGATCCCCACGGTTCGATGCGGACCAGATCGGGAATCTCTGCCCCATACGCTCTCCCGGTCGATGCTGGAAAATTCAGCGAATGAATCAAGATATTCAATAATTACTCATTCGCGCGCTCGAGTTTCGATCCAGGGTGGCCTTGAGCGTAGTCGAGGAATTCTTTTCGCCGTCATATTCCCGCGTAACAGGTAGACAGACCTTCCACTCTAGCGAATGGCTTGCAAAGCATCAATGGTAATTTGAGGCAAGAGACGATCGCCCATGTCCTTGGTACAGCGGCGTGCAGAACGGGAGCTCGACGCGGGTCGCGAAGATCGCGAGAGCGACCCGTCATATACTAAGTCTTCTTTCTTCATGGAATTTCGTCTTCCTTGCCGTTCTCGAGCCCGTGACGTTTTCGCCTCAGTACGAAATAACGGTCGAACACCCGAACGTTAAACATCCGAGTTTTGATTAGACACTCCCTGAAGTATCCGTGTAGCTTGTCGGGGGTGGCTGGGGCCTCTCACGTTTTTAGTCTCTGCCAGTCAAGGTTTCCACGTCAGAGACCCTAAAGGATAATTTGGAGCTCACGACCCGCCGTAGAATCCAATCACTTCCCTGACGACCTTTGGCATGCAGAGCGCTCATTCGAAGAAACACTTACTCAGTCCTAGCGAGGGAGCGAGCGAGTCACTCATCTCGGAACCTGCCCGCCTAACACCGCTCGCTGCCGCTGCCTCCAGCCAGCATATGTCCGTATCCAGGATCGTAAGCGATCGGCAGGCCGGCATGGCTTTCGAATAGCACACGTTGCTCGCGTTATTCCCGAGAAACGATTCTCCGTCAGACGATCAGCTGGCCGCCTCCATAACCCTCGTAGTCATCGCCACGACGAAGACTCAGAGGGGCTCCAGGTGCATCATGTGGATCATGCCGGATGATCCTATGGAATAAGAAGAAATCCGTGAACGCGTGCAATTCGTGGAGAAATCTGAGGTTCAGATAGATATTGCCGAGAGACGCAATTCTGAGGGTCTCGAGCGGGGCCTATGGAGTCTGGCGTGATTTCTATTCTCTGTTGTCCTGTTTTTTTTCCCTGTACGCACGAGGTGGTGATGGTGGTTTGTTGAGCGGGAGATGCATCGGTTTTTCGGAGGCGTAGTGGAGAAGGCAATATTCGTGTCGACAACAGCAGCAACAACGCTGTCGATGAGGTTTGGAGGGGAGAGATATCTGATCTCACACCCACGCTTCGACCGGGCTCTTCGTGAACGTCTTCTGTGAGGTCCGTCGAAGCGGACACAGCCCACGACGGAGACGAAGATGCGATCCTGCCGAGCGTGACCAGTCCCCCAGATACAAAGATTCGCAAACACACTCGTAGATAGACGTCCGCGTTTCGATATGTGAAGGAAGAGAGTAACTCATTTCGCATGGACGTATGTTGCTCCCTTAGGTCACGTCGGTTCTGTTGTTAACATCGTGGCGTCATCAGCACATCAAGAATCTCTCGTGTTTGAGAGATGCGCTGCCTCCAGACGTACTGTCTGTTGTCTGCTTCCGCTATGACCGAGCGAGCGAATTGATTCTTCGGGCAGACTGAAGTCATCATCAATCGCGTCTATTCTATCATTTACTGAGCGACTACCTCTACTACGGAGAATTCGCCAATAACTATTCCTGATTCGGAATGAACCCCGTGCTGACGGAGCACGGGAGCAAGGTCGTGCTGATAACGACGAGTGAGGGTTGTACTAACGAGGTTTCATGAAGTCGAACTACTTCTCGCGGTTTTTCGTAGGAATGCCTCTTTCGCAAAATCTGTCGATCACTTCTGAGCTGACTCCGCCTTCCCGCACGGGTCATTAACGAACCAGACAATAATTTGCAGACTTTTGCGGTTCGGCATCCGGGGGGACTGTCGCGGGAGCCATCGAACGTTTCATTGACAGATGGCATCACGAGCATGGCGGAAATATAGAGCTCTAGAAGCTCAGCGGGAGCATGCGTCGAGTACGGAGCCGTCTCCACAGCGGTGAAGGGAACTATCATCGTCGTCGTCGATAAAGATCAAACAGACGAACAGGCAAAACCAGCAGCGGTGGCGGCCGGCGCGGCGTCGACTGCAGCAGCCCTGGTCCGCGCTCACAATCGAATATGATCGTCGCCGTGAGACTAATGCGGACTCCGTATTTCCTCGATGTACTTCTCCGCTTCGAGCCAAACCTCTAGCTGGCCTTAGCGTTGTCTGGAGCGGCTCTGAAATGATAATGCCGACGACAGCAACAACGACGACGACGACACCGAGGCTCGCTGGCCATCCGCCGGATTCCAACCACAACTTCCTGCGGTCGCTTGTCAGATTGACGACGACGGTGGCGGCGCGCCTCAAATCGCCTGCAGCCCCCGTGGCTGTCGTCGTCGTTCCGAATAGTAGCAGTAGTCGATCGGTAGAAGAACGAGTCGACTAGGAACGACGCGCAGCATATGGAGCACAGCATCCGCTGTCCCCTCCCGTTCGGGTGGCTCCTCCGAGCAGTTCAATCGTTCAACTCAATCCTAGACAGTCGCTTCGAACGGAACCGGCCGAACGACAGACAGAAAGACGACGGACCGACCGATCAAGCAACCAATGGAGCGTTTCTGAAGTGAAGAAAACAACAACGAGGACATCCAGCCTCATGTGGGATGAGGGCCGAAAGTCTTGGAACCCCAGGATAGTCGTCTTGGAGAGACTCCGGGAGCCCGTATCCAGCGGGGAGACTACCCCAATATGTTTTCGCCAAAGACTAATTGGAGATAGAGTGCTCATCATTCTGCCTACGTCGGGAGAGAGAATGAGATCATTCCGCTCCTGCTACAGGAAACATTCCACGGAAGGAATGATCTCTTCCTCACAGAATGTCAGCTAGCTGTCAATCCTGGAAATGTAATATCGGCTATTAAGAGCCTAGCAGGCACTCAAGGAGATGGCGATCCCGATAATAATGAGGGAATGACGAGCTGGCCCGGGATTCCATATGCGACTCGACGAGTTCTGCGGCTCCAACTGGACTCGGGATTTGTCAGTTCTGTGCCTGATGTCAATACACGACCCATCCCGCAGATCCCCGGATATTCTTACGAGCTCGTGGAATGGGCCACGAATTCAACTCGGCATTCAATGGTTTGGAGAGTTCCACCAACGAGTATGCTCTCCTCACGATACAGGCATCGATGTCTGCGGGTCAGCTCAACAACACGGCCTGCTTAAAATTGAGACGTGCGTTCTCTGGTAGTATTTTAATGCTGATAATCACCAGTCTCTTTTCCAATGATGGGAAACAACAGATGGCACCGCCGGAACACTAATTCCCATGCGCAGCAGGTGCGCCTCCGGTATGTGAGTGTGTTATATATTCGTCCATGACGTAAGCCATAGGGCCATTCTCGCGAGCTGTACTTTTTCGTCGCTTCGCTCACATAAAGAATTGACAGCATTCGTTTATGTAACATCCTCCCCAGGGTTGGCGACTTCGAGTTACCTGACATGCAAGCGGGAGAAGTGCTTGCGCGAATGCAGGAAGCACTCTTTCTTTTTGTGAATGGACGACCCGTGAATGGCGGTATAGCTCGGCGAGAGCTGATTCAACGGAACGGGGCTTCACTGACTGAGCGCATGCAGTGACACACGGACAGAGAGATCGTTGAAACCCTTTAGTGCAGGGAAGCTTGGGCCGAATGTGTAGCGAAGACGACGACAAAGACGAAGAAAGCCGAGAGAGGAGGAGATGCAACACTGAAAACGAACGAATGCCTGGTTGGCTGGTCGACCGGACGGACGGACGGACGGATGGATGAAGTTCACAATGAAAGAAAACAAGAATGATCCACCATCTGGGTTCTGGCCACGAGTTCAATTTGTGCTCTGCTAGTGCCCGGATTGGGGCCGCCCACTCCCATTGAAGCCGGTCGTCCGAGCAGGGCTTCTCCTGCTAGCGATCCTACTAGTGGGTTGAGCCGCCGATTCTGGCAGGAACACCTCGTGTCTGCTTGCCTTGTGCCGCAGGTACTCACAACGATCATGAGCGCCACTCTCGCAGCGTCCCCGCTCGTATCCCTGGCCATACTCATTGAGTTGGGCTTGGAGAATCCTTGCTCGAGAACCCTCAGCTCCGCGTCGTACGCGGGGCGCAGATCACCTCACATCCTAAACCCTGACACGCATCTATCCGTGGAAACGAGAAATCCGCTCCAGGCCGTGAGTAACATCGATCGGTGGAACTATTCGGGCAGCCAGGGCGACAAACGACGACGGCTGCGGTCAGGTCGTCGTCGTCGTCAGAGAAGGCGTCCGAGCTAGTATATACAGACCGACCGGCACACACACACAGATATACGGACCGACAGACCGATAGTCAGACCATCTGGCCTTCCTGGAGTGGATGCGTCGAGCAACCGAGCGAGCGCGCTCACAGGTCTCTGATAGCACATAGAGAAAATAACAGCAACGACTGCCTACACGACGAGCCGCTGTGACAACAAATCCGTGACGCAATTCTGTGAAACAATATCAATAAGAGCTTCCATTCCGTCGCGATCCAGTTCGCATTCATTCATTTGTAATCGATTCGATGGCTCTCACGTTCAGCATTTCGAGAATTCGAGCATGCTTTTCAGGTATCCCTTCCATGGGATCGGTCGGAGCCTCGAAAACCATAATCATGGGAGCAGTACTGGAAGGCCGTCGGATTGTGGCTTGTTGATTCAAAGCTCGAGGTCTTCCCGGAAGGGGCAGATAATTCGAATGATAAGAGGGGAACCGGAATGATCGGAAGCCTTAAGACCGCCTGTGCCTCCGCTGTGCACAGATCGCGCAGCGCTCTCCACGCCAAATTCGACAGTACCTGGAGCTCAATGCAAAAAGGGGAGGCGGTTCTCCGGTCACACAGTCTACTCTGGAGAGCCCAAGGAGGTTGAAACCGCAGAATAACAGAAATATTCATTTGTGTCCTCGGTAAGAACAAGACGCGATAGGCTGGTGACGAGTATTAGCTGAGTTTAGGATTCTTTTAAATTCGGAGATAATTCTCAGGCTAAGCAGCCATAAGGAACCTCTCGGCTCGGAGGGAGTCATAGGAAGAGCGGAGCTCGTCGGCTGAAGCCCTCGGCTGGCCAGGGAGAATTCTAAGGGGAAATTCGACTGGAAAAATCATCATTAGGGAATGATTTTCCTCTCGGTGATTCACGAACTCCGGAAAGCAGAGTAGCTTTCTGTGTCAGAGGTTGGGGGCGGACGCGCACGCAACCTGGCGGGCGTATGGCCGCCTGCTCGCTTTGCTGATCGTGCCGTTCACTACAAGGGTCGCCTCGAGCATGCTCGCTAGGTTTCTTGGATGGTACTTTGGCTGGTGGCAGCAGCCATTCCTCTCTGAGCGCCGGCGGTAGCAGCAGCGGCGGCGGCGGCGCCAGAAGGAGCCATGTGTCCGAACTCCGAGCAGATGCGAAGCAGTCGAGTCGAGAAGCAGCTCGGCGGTTCACTCACTCACTAGCATGAGGCAGTCCGGAAGAAGGAGCGTGGGAACGGACCAAGACATAAAGGAAGAACGCATACACACACACACACACCAGAACAACAGGACGCAGAAAAAGACGAAGAAACAGAAGGCACCCGGCAGCAGAAGAAGAAGTGCCAGGCGGGTAGGCATCTAGCGGAGCAGCCAGCCACAACTTATAACCTTTGACTGAGTGTATGACGACATTGAGTCGAGCGAGCATCCAGACGCCTCGCGTCGTCGACCATTGTCAGCCGCGGGGGAGTACGACGTGGCTTCTGCACTCATTCAATCCCGGTGCACGCTACCATTGTCTTTCGGTGACGGGACTCGGAACGATTCCAGCATGGTGATCTAGTCGACTTATGCATGGTATGGATTCTTGTCATACGAAGGAGCTGTTGGGGACCTCTAAGGAAATCAGCTGATTCTCCGAGCAAAATCAGGGAGAGAGGTCGACGAGGCGCGCAGCCGAGACGAGCTCTGACCAATCGAGAGCGTTATTTTGCGAGCGATCATCGCATGATCCGGGTTGCCCATTCATCGCTTACGATTCTGCGAGCTGCACGCGGAGAACTTACCGAATCAGCCGCTTCGTCATCGTTCGCTCTATATTTTACAATTAATATTGGGTCTTCATCGAGATTGATGAGCTAGCGTCACCGCTCAAAGCCATTAAAGTGATGTGGATGCGCATCCGCCCAATTGAAACATACGATGCGTGTCCATTAAGAAACTGCATGTTGAGGCTCGATGGTACCGCTTGTTGCCACGGAGCTCTCCGCTCTCATGCCAAGACGTCATCTTGGATCAGCGCGATGAATCTAGTCACGTTCAGATGATAAGAGAATCTGTTTAGCGGGACCCATTCCCCTGCGAATCTTTTGTCGCCGGATTCTGGGTCCCGCGCGTGCTGAGCGTTGATGTGTCGCTGAAGGTTGCGATTTTCGATGAGGAGATCGGCGAGTTCTGGATTCGTCTCGAGGACCAAATACCGACTCTGTGCGCGGACTTTCGTTGAGGATTCTCGACAAAGTTCGGTCCTCCTCGTGCATTTCTACCGAATACGCGGATCCAATCCATATATGGTCAATTACCGCTCTTTCCGCGTCCTCGTTCGGAGTTTCTCGTTCGCCTCGGTCGGGAACAGTGAATGGCCCGTCGCGTGAAGAACAAACGTTCCGCCGAACGGTAACGCTTTTGATTGTATTCTTCGAAATTTTCATTGAGAGGTATTTTCCGCTTGAACATGTGTTTGTACGGGTGGCGTATTCCGCTGTACGTGGGGGCCGAAGTCAGAAGACAGACGAAACTCCCGTCTGTGGGCAGTGCGCCTCTCGTACGCTGCAGAACCGAAAAAAAGAGAAACAACGACAAGAAGATGCTACAAACGTTCTAGATGTGCCACTTGAGGCTCACACAGCTTCGGAACAGATTGTCCCGGCCGACGACGGCGCCGACGACAACGACGACCGCTGGTACTACTACGAGCGAGCTTAGGACCCACGAATGAATACGCTCCTACAGGAAACCAAGCAATATGCTCTCAAAAGAATATCCTGGGAGACATCCGGCCGATTTCCGCGTAGAGCTGTGCCCGACCACGAGGGCCTCTCAGCAAGGTCGCCAAATCGAACATTCTTTTGTTCTGCGCGGAACTCCAACCCTGGGGCGCGTCTTCGATTGAGTTATGACGAAAAACTAGACTTTCCGCCGGCGCGTTCATCGTTTCCATTTTTCTAGATATGGGTCGAGGCGAAATGGCTTGTGCTACATGACACCGCCGAGGAGCGCCTCAAGGCTTCCCTGCTGAACGACGATGTGTCGTATCGATGAGGCTGCGATGATGCTCCGAAGAGACGGCCTTACCTTTATCAAGGGGCACCTCGAAGCTCCACTCGCACTTCAGCCAACACTGCAGCCACGCGACGCTACACCTCGTACGACAGGTACCCCAAAGGAGACCGAGAGGCATACGGGCGGCATCCGAATCTCCCGCCATTTTTGTTATTTCGGAAATTATATCGTCTGATTCCATCATCACGCAACGACAAGGTGAGAGACGGAATTCCCTAGCGACGCGACGCCCGTCTTCATCCTCCTTATAATGCAGACCAGAGCGGAATTTCAACCATACGTTTCCACCGCGAGTCCAAAGAACAACTGTGAAGCGAGGAAACTATCACGATTCCCCCTAATTCTTCGGTCCGTCGGAACAATACTCACGTTACGGGGCTGAATTAACGCCTCGTGATATGGTCATAATTGGAAGTACGTGCTCCACGGCGGATAGACCGTCCGTTTGTGAGCGGCTCTTGAAGTCATTACGAGAGTAACATATTTGTGTCTCGTTTTCTTATACGGACAAAAAATAAGAACGGGAAAAGTAAGCCGATTTCGTCTTCCTTGTCATCGTTATTTTAATTACAAGCTCGTAGACTGTGAATCTAGAACTCCTTGAGGAGGAAACAGTTGAAGGGGGGATCAGAAATTTTCCCGTTCGCCAGACCCTCTGGTTCTGGCCGCTATCCCCAACAATCTCCAGGAGAATGGTGATCCGGAGAGGACCACTGCGAAACTTCCGACGTTCCAGTGGTCCTCCCAGATCCCTGTGGAGAATCATCGGCACTCCGGCGATTCAACAATCCTCTGAAAGGGGACCCATGTTTCAGAAGAGAGGTGAATGCTTCCTTATCCTGACCGCCGTATCTGGAACGAGAAAGAATCCATCTCCGCTCATTAGTCTTAGGAAGTCGAACCGAACACCGGGATACTCGGAAGAATACCATGGCATGAATATGCAATGAAGGACAACACTGGCGCCCGGGAAGCTCAAGAATTTCCGGGTGTAGTACGCGAAAGCTCATTTGAAAGAGATCTTGAGCCATATTCAAGACTCGTGAATGATGCAGTTTCAGTGAGGCGACTATCCACGGCGAAATAGGGATTTCCGAAATGGTCATTCAGATAATCAATTCAATGAATGTCCGCCCCGATAAACGGACTAACCCAGCGAGAAAACGTGATATTATCAAGCCTGGAGTCGACTTTCCGATTCTTGAATGGCAGTTTCGCATTTGCGTAGAATTATCATTCTTTCGCTCCAGCAAGTCACCCAAGACAATAATTTTCGCGCAACGTGCCTCGACGAAGTGCAAAACTTACTTTCGCCGCGCTCGTTCAGCATGCGGTTCCATTCGTTGGTCGTGAGCAATTCAGGACTTTAACGGAATCGGTGGAGACGATGATCGAAATTCCTTCGCTTTCATTCGTGGTGCGGAATTTGTGGAAATCCTAACGTTCTGTTTCGAATATCCCTTGACCCTCGATGTGAACGACGGTACCTCTTGTCGGCTTGGCTCATTCTTCTTCCTGTTGTCAAAGGCGGTATGTTTGCATTCCGGAGTGTCGTCCGTCGCTGTTGTCGTTCGCTCCTATCGCTTCGCGAGCCTTGTCCATCGATTAATGTCATCATTGATTCCCCAGTCGCCGATGACCGGTCATCGTTGAGGGGCGCGTCTCCGTTTTTGAATGCATCATCTAGCATCGACCCGTTTTCTTCAACTAGATTGGAGGGTTTCTGAGTGACTACAGAGAATCAAATGGACTAAATTGTCACAATCGGAAAAGTGTTCCACCCCGTTTCGAATCGACAAGCACAACAATAAGGATGACGGAGCTTGGTCAAGATCGAGGAGTGGGCTTCAGGTTCTGCCGGGAAGAACTCCCGTAGGAGGGACAGGAAGCGAGACTGAGTCGTGAAATGGGAATAAAATATTTCGTCGTGACCGGCCCGTGTATCTGGCGGCGGCTCCTTCACTTGTTGAGAGTGTCGTTCTCTCGGAAGAGGCCTGTCCGCCGCCTCTACTGTCGGTTCATCTGCCCGCCATTCCCGCCGACGCGATGGCTTAGCCGGTGGAGTCTTCCACGGTGCTGGTCGGAGATCGTAGCTGCTCAATGGATTCTAGCAAGCAAGCGGAAAAGTGCGGAGAATCGAAGGTCCGACTCATTTTCAATCGAGCCGCCCGAATGCTCTCCGGAGAGACCAGCGACCCCGCAAAAACGGAGACCATGGGGTGAAGGCATCGATCCCCGCGTCGCGGTGTTCCTCGGAGATTGACCTGACCGGCTGCTGAAAACTGCGAATTCTTGTCTCGCAGAAAGATAATAAGCCACCCGAAATCCAGAGAACCTGAACGGAATGCTTCTGCGATAGATGTTCAGCACAGAACTTCTACGAGTGAATTATGATAATATGGTCAAGCATTGGCCTCTCAGCGGGGAGCTCACCCGGAACTGACCTTCCTCTTCGCCCAATCACAATTCTATTCCCTGCGTCAACGCTCATCGCGGAGAATCCACGCTCCTAATCATAGCAAGAGTGAGATCGGCTCCGCGTATGTTTGAGTGTGCTGTTCAACGGGATATCGGCCTCGATTGAGATGGCGCCATCGGTGGGCCCGAGCGAGCCACTCGACTAAGTTTCTTATTGCTGAAAGGACCGACTGTCTGGAGCGGATTGATCTTAATGAGGAAACAATCAGCCATGATGAGGATGGACGCTTCCCATGAATCCCTCAACTCAAGTCATTTGATACGGTATCTATCGTCAATCGACTGAATGACGGCGTCAGCGCGCGATCAAAGATCGAAAATGGCCTCGATGTCGTTCGGTGTCTCCCAGGGAGGGCTCAATGCGGATCGACGATTTCCGATTGCAATCGAATGCTCGCTGTCAATTATGTTTCCCTCGATTTCAACATTTCTTTCCGAAGACAATCTCGCTGCGGATGTGAGGAATTTCTATCCGAACGTCTAAAGGCCGGAAGGGCACTGATTGTGCTGAATCAGCGGATGGTCGCCCAATAATTTCCTCGCCGCATTTGTTTGTTCCTGGCGACATCTCACAGGGGGAATGAGAAAGACATAAATGTTCTTGCTCGCAGGACTTGTTTGCACTGGAGACGGAAAATAGCCCGTCGACATCATCCTTGGGTGGAGTGTACATCCTTAATTTCAGAATGCTATATTCAGACCTAGGCTGCTGAAATATTGATCCCTAGCAGGGTAAGATCCAGACCACAGGCGCCAGAAACGGAGATGGCGGATTTTCTCGAAACTTCTCTCTAGTTCGAGCGATACCTTGAACCGAACATTCGGAATCCGGAGCGACTTATTCAATGAATACGGAGACTCGAAACTCGTTCTGATTCCATCCCATACCGCGAACGGAAATCCAAGGCTCCGTCGAACTTTATACCTAGCTTCTCGGATCGGACTATGACGATCGAGCCAGCGCTGGCGACCTGATGATATGCTCTTTCGTGCATCTCTGCAGCAGCAGCACCACCGGTTCGAAGCATTCTCTGCACGGAGCGGTTCGAGTCGCCCAGCACCAGGCCCAACCAGGTGCAGCGGTAGCGGCTAGAGTTATGAATGAAGCCGAACTATGAGGCAGGTGCCACCACTCGCACAACTTTACGCTAGGCATCCAAGTTCAGTGGTCCAGGTACACATCACAGTAGTATGTCGGAGAGACGGAAGCGGGCGGACAAACAGACGGCGCCGGCGTTGGACAGGTCGCTCGCTCAGCCGAAGAATGCAGTAAAACGTCAAAAGCATTGCGTCCTAATTCGCTCTCCAGAACTCTGCAGGACCATCATTCTGGACAATCCCTCACTCGGACCACCATCTACGTACCGTCGAAACTCTATGATTGGCCCGAAATCATGGGTTTTTTTTTGCGCTCAATGAAACCCCCGGTATTCTAGAATCCGCGGATCAAAAACCATTCCTGCTTGCCGAACGAATACGGAATGGAGTTTCTCGGACACATAGTCTCAGATTGCATGAGAGCTCGGGATATGTTGAGAATTCCATGGTAATACATAAGTAAGGGGCAGAATAATTTTCATATAAAAATGCGATCGTGAAAAAGACTGTGCGTCGATCGAGCGGATCGATTGCGGGGTAGATTAGAGCTGTTGATCCGAAGCAGAAAAAGCTGAGTGGAGTCTCCGTTCTGGTGACGGGACTGGCGAAGCGTCCTTTATCTTCAAGTAGTCGAGGTGTGATACCTAACGAAGATTCCACCGCTTCGATCAGATACAAGAAATCTTTCCTTCGAGGATTCCACAGCTTTTTTCCTCCATGGAATTTCCGGTAGATGGAAGGAATGTTCTGCGAGTACGTCTTTGGGCGTATTACTTCATTCTCTTTGGCGGGCCCGTCCGCGCCGGCATTTTGCTCTTTGTGAAATGAGCTACAAAATTTTAATATTCCGCCTTGATGATGTTGTTGAGCTGCACAAAACGGGGCGGAATAGACGGACCGGGAACGCGAGTCGACGAGTTGTGAGCTGTTGAAATTCACCGGTCGGAGTTGGCAGCCGGCGGTCCATGTTTTGTTGCGCGTGTGTGCTCGAGCACTGATCTAGTGAAACCATTCGAAGCGGAACGTCGTCGCTCGTAAGCCAAAGGGTCGGCTGCCCTATCCGCTGTTCGGCCACTCGTTGGTCCGTCCGCCCGCCCGCCGCTTTCTTGATTCAGAAGAGAATATCAGACAACACTACGCTTTCTGAATGAACGTAAGCGTTCCGTTGAGAACTGCCAAGGTCGACTCAAGGACGTCAGCCCGATTCCGATGCAGCATCAATATACTTACGACGCTCGGAATTCAGCCGTACGCTTGTCTTTTCATTTCTCGTCGCTCCGGCTGCCTCGCGCTTGCCTACCGCTGCTCGGCCACCTATCTATCCTTCGTTTTCGGAATATCTTCACGGCCTTCGAGCCACAGACACGAACGCATCCGGAGTGCTGAAATGTCGCCGGTGGAGGAGACCGTCGACATTTGTGAGGATCAAACTCTTCGGGAAGTTTCTTCGAGTCTCCCCTTTAACGTTATCGCGTACACTCGCTGCCGGCGCTGATTACCTTAGAATAATTACTATCGAATCCTCATCGCAGGCAGCGGTTCCAGCCGGAAGAAGTGTTCTTCAGTCATGGAGAGAATCCCTCCCTGTTGTTCCTCGGGTAAGCCGGAAGAAAGTTTTTCTCCGCAGGCGGATGATCAAAATTTCGATATCAATATTGACGGAGAAGAATCCGAGACTCGTATGGGAGCTCCACACCGGCTCGAAAAACCGATTGGAGGCCCCGATGCGCTCCATGAAGGGAGTGGCTTCCCTGGACTTCATCAGGTGCTCATGCTCTAGGGACATTTCATGTGACTCCGGATGATCAGTATCTCACTGTAGTTCTCAAGATCTGATGATCGATTTTATTGGCATCGGAGTTCTAATTCGGTGGGGACCTGAAGGGCTTGTGGACAGTTCTAGGCGGCTCTCGTCGGAGTAATCCTTGTCAGAGAAGGTACGAGAAAGCACGTATGAATCTGAGACGGGAACAAAGCCCAGATACGCGACCCGACTCATTCCATATTTTTTTGTCTCGCTTGAACTGTCACGATGTCCAGGTCCGACGCAGTCTTCGTCTATAAGAAATTGGTTGAGGGGAGAATTTGAGTCCGGCCTGCATTTCTGGCTCTTGTGCTCCTGCGGCGAGTATAAATAACTGGGTGGAAATAAACAATTTCTATCGAGAGAAGCCAGCCTTCAGGTAGGTGACCAGACGCTCTGTGAACCGTATCGTCCGGCGGGTAGAGAAGCAAGACCGAAAACTCACTCGATGCGCAGCTTCCGAACCGGCCAGCGACATACAGATGGCCTGAGCTCCACGTTCCCGCTTATCACATCGGTCACGGAAAGCATTGTGTCTTTCTTTGGTGACATTTGAGACGGATATATTCAGAACACGAGAGTTAGAAATCCGCTCAGTCTGTTTCCATGAAATCCTTTGTTGCATCGTGACGTTGTCCGCCTTTCCCGTAGCATATTCATTGGGAGTTTTACGTAATCGAATTTCCTCAGCAACTCCAATCCTGAATTATTTAGATCCTGGAAATGGATACAGCATCGTCTACGTCGAAATGTCTTGAGACCCAAAACCAGAACTGAAGTGTCTCAGTTGGACGAGAGTTTTCCCCGTCATCTGGGGGCCAGCGGTGCTGTTGCACTCAGGCAACTTCGGGTAGTGCAGAACGATGCTCTCAGAGCAATCTTCGGAAAAAAGAGACGAGATTCAGTTAGAGGCCTCTACGGCGCCTTGTCCCTTCTTCGTGTGGATCAACTGGCCACGCAAGCAGTTGCTACCATGGTGTTCAAGTCCACGACAGAGATCATTTCCTCAGACATTCGCCTCCGACTATCACCGCACAGATCCTCCAGGCCACTTCGCAGACAAACCATGTTGGCGCTCCCAAGCGCGACACGCGAATACAGCCGAAGAGCCCTCTGGTTCCGCCTGCCTTCTGTGTAGAACTCCCTCCCGCCCGAGATTCGCCGCATCCAATCAGCAAAAAGATTTGCTGAAGCGCCTAAAGGGAAACTCATGTCCCAAGGTCGATTGTGATACCTCTGAAAACTTTCTTGTAACTTTCCCTAGTATTCTAAATTCACCTAGAATTTTTTTCTCCCTTGTATCTTACGTATCATTTTTCCCGAGAACTTAAGCTGGTCATACATGCAGTTCCGAAATAAACCGCAATTTGAATTTGAAATTTGAATGCCTGAGTATGACTCCACGCCTCGGAAGTTCACGCGGTCGCATAAGTAAGTATGCGTTTCAAGATGATACCATCCCTTCTCATCACTTATCATTCATCATCGATGATTGAGAGCGGAATCATCACAGATGGAACCTTACTTGCAGCAGGCAACGAAGTCGACGAACGCTTCACGGCCGAGTCGGCTCTGATGAGCTCAATATCTGACAGCTGCTAGCTCTGAGAGTCAATCGCGTATTTATTCGAATCCCGTCTCTTTACGAGCGAGATCCCTCGCTTCCACCTCGCCGGGTGCGGCAGATCTCCTTTTCTTGAAACGACGCTGACTCCGCTCTTCGCTCCGATCTTGTGCTCGCTTGAGACTCGATCAATTCAGTATGATGGGGTCGGATGATCCATGTAGCACCGACAAACAACCACAAGAAGGGTCGATTCATCGAATCCCCTGCATCCGCCAGGGAGAGTCATCCGATGTATCAATTGGAGATATTGTACGAAACGGCTGAGATAATCAGGTTTTCATTTTTTCAGTTTTTATTAAGGTTTTCAACATCTCGGATCGCAAACACTTACTTTTCGTTCTCCGCTGGGAAGTTGCTTTAGGACAGGGGTGTCGAGTCCGTGGCCACATACGGCCCGCCTCTATTTCCCAACATACTCGAAGCTGACCATTTCGGACATTTCTTGTTCGACCAAGTTCTTCGGCGGAGTTCGTTCCACAGCTGCCCTTGCGCCGAAGGCAGCAGCGAGTTCAGAGTTCAGCCAATGGAAGATCTTTTTCAAGCATCGATCAGCGTTGCGAATACACTTCAGTCTCTACGGTAGGTCACCCGTCCTTGGTACACACGGAAAAGAAGTACACAAGGAATCTGTCTAATGGGTCCACCTTCCGTCCGAGCCGAACGCGGACCGATGCCTCAGGTGGACCCTTTACGCGTCCGAATTAACACAGTCTGAAAGAATCGGTGCCTGACAATAGTGGACCGATAGCTCAGGTGGACCCATTACGCGGGTAGACTCTAAGTCAGGTTACACTGTACCAATGTAAAATTGTAATCGTGGACCTCTGTTGCACTCCTGACCGACTTTGACCGCATCCGGAAAAGAGATCTCTGATCTAGAAAAGTTGCGTCTTTTCGCGAGCGGCGAAGCAACCTCAGGACTTGTTTCAAGTAATGAGACTCGATCAGGAGAGCCTTCCGCCACGGATCCGTGGTGCTACAGGATTGTTCTGTTTTCTGAAACCACGGATTGCATCCCATGGCGCGAAACCGACATCGGCTCTGAGTTCCTGGCAGGGGCTTCGCCGTCTTACTCGGTCTGGTTTCGGTGAACATTGTGATGGCTGCAATCGAACTACAATGGCACGCGGAATCGGTGATTCCATTCGTGAGAATTGGTGATAATCCTATCCGCTATGATCCCGATTAATTTCGCATTTCGCGCAGGACTCTGGCAATCATTCCTCAAACATTTAATTTGTTCCACACTTCTGATGAGCTAGCTGAGGGTTCGCGATTCGATTGCTCTCGCTCTGAACGAGCTCACCTCCTTCTGAATCATGTAAGTGCGAAGTGGATGCATCATGTCTCCGGATGAGTCGCAGAACATTCAGAGAGCGCAATCGATCCCAGAAAGTCGGTGCGGATCCCGATGTCACCTCCGCTAGGGGCGGGTGACCCACGATGGCGAACAATGTACGGCCCTCTCGCATACCCTTCCTTCAGTTTCAATCTGATTTGGGCTCGCTCCCTGGACGCATTCGCAACTTATTTCCCGCTGTCCGCTGGATGGAAGCTCAGCACAGCAGAAGTGGACTCAGAAATCAATAAGGAGAAGACGGCGATCTAGTTTAGGAAATATTCACGCTCCGAGTCAACATCTGTGCGTACATAAATGAGAACTCAACGTACGAGACTCTATCCCCCAAAGCCCTCGTTCTTATCTTCGCTCTGCGACCCCCGAACGGACATTCTAGCTGATGAACACGCATCGGTCCGGAAGATATAGATGGGCCCGGCCGATTCGCTGGAGTATATTCACCGTCCCGCGGACAGAGTTGCCGAACAAACCTCGATTTCTCAAATGGATCGTGGAAATAATTGGTACGATCCTTCGGGTGGCGAGTGAACGCTTCTCGCCAGAGTCGATCGCGAGCGCTACCTGAGTTCAAACCTGAACTTACATGCATAGGCCACGTTTTCATGCATGATGAACGCAATGAATTCGAAATTGGCAGAATAATCTAATGATATGCTTCACCTTATTCAGTTTTAATTTCTTCCCGAGGCGAACCCTCATCATGAGAAGATGATGAGAGTAGGTATCCTCGAATGTTAATGTGACTGATTCATCCCCTTCTAGTGCTGTCTCTGTATGTAATCGGATTGAGTATCGCCAATCGAAATGACACTTTTCGACGGATAACTCCCATTCTCATAACTCAAGGCCCTCGGCAACATCGGACGAGATCCTTCCGAATGGCCTCCCGCGGGAATGGAACTTGCTCGTGTTGCTCCGAAAGTCCTCGCTCCGAAAGCAATTAAATAAGTGCCTCTATGGAATTAGCATGTCTTGGCCGAAAGGTCTTCTCTCACGATTCTTTTGGTTTTAAGTTTCCACGGATCGTCTCTCGCTCAAACTACGCTACGAGCGTAAGCGCTTGAGGGTTTTCGTCCTCCCCTACATTTTCTCACGTCTGTCGGTTCGGGATCTCCATCGGTCTTCCCAATCGAGTAAACGCCGAAGATTTCTACAACGAGACGACTCCCGATAATATTGCGCTGATGGTTTCAGAGCCGTTGGTACATACGGCAGAATGGTGAAGTGGAGTCTACGAGGATGAGTCTGATGGCGTCGTAGAAGCATACTTCATCTTGACCCGGGAATAGCTCAGCGTTTCCATCGAGGACTACAACTCTTAAAGTGGGAGTAAGTCTCTCATCCTCAATTATTGTCCTGGTCACCCGCTCCCCGCGAAGTCATGACTCATGACGTTCCTGGAGTTTGTAGCCTCCCTCGCGGAATTCGGAACCGAGGGTCCGATCATCCGACCCGAGTCCGGAACGTCCGAGGTCACCCTTGTCTGTGGGGGGCTCTTCACCAGCCTCGAAGTTCCGAGCATACGGAGAGAATTCGTTCCTACCTTTTTCCCGAAGTTTCACTCTAGATGTCGGGGAGCTCTCCATGAGCCCCTGAGCTCCGTGGATTCATTGGAAATCTAATGAATTCCGTGAAATCTCCGGTGCGTCTGAGCTCGTTGCGCTTGGAAGTCAGTTGAGAAGAGGCTCTGGTCATAGCCCCCTCATCCCCTCCCTGAGGGAACCCCTGGCGCTTGTCGTCGCTGCAACGCAACCGCATAGAATGATAGACGTGTCGCTGAGGCCCCTTGGCTTCCAGTTTGTTTGAAGAGAACAGGGCACCGGACAAGCTTTTGCAGATAGGATACTCTTTAAGAAGAGCCGCTCCGCGCCGCACCGTCGCGTCGGCTGGAAGGACTCGAGACACCTCACATGAATCTTAGTTCGACGGGACGGGTAGACGAGGGAGCAAGCTTCGAGCCGTGTCGGTCATTGCTTTGACGCTCTGAGACGGATCGATCGTGGTCGGTGCGACCGGTCTATCCTGTTCGGCGCGACTCAAGGAGGAGGGACAATCCAAACTTCCGCCCTCCGAAAGCATTCGCTCTCGTCTCGCATCCAGAGCTTCTGGGAGAAGGCAAGTCTGTCGCATGTTTTCAGGGCATACCTGCCCTTGACAGAGAAGCGGAGCGCCCTGAATAGTTGTTCATGATCCAGAACTGCATGACCGTTGAGATCCATGTCATATGAACCAGTACTGTCGAGTTGCCAGTGAGCATCTGATCTCTTTCAAAGAGAGCGCTGCCGCTTCGGCGATCTGATCGATTCGGTGGGGGGCGCCTGTGTTCTGGATCAAGACAGAGGAATAACTCCGACAGCGACTGAGGTCGAGTCCGAAACCGCGAGTTTATGAGCTTTTGCGGTTGTGGAGTCGAGCGCGCGCGTCGCCGGCGTCCCACTGAAGGTTTCGAGAATTGGCACTAGCGACTCAATTCGAATCGTACTCATCAGTCAAATCCATGATAGGCCCTCTTAATGTATTCCGAGAAGACGAACTCCATTATGAACAAGCATCCTTGTTACTTCCTAGTTCAATGACGGAGATCTGTGGCCCCCTCGTTTTCCGGATCTGTCATCGCCGCGGGATGGTATATCAGATCCTCAGGAAAGTGATTCATGATTTCGGCGCGACCATTGTCGAATTCGGGACGATAACTCCAAGCCTAAATTTGTACGGATATGCGAGGAGACCGGGTTTCTTCTCGTTGATGTCGTTAATGCGCATGACGATGGACTCGGGAATCGCATGCGGCAGATCACGTTGTACGGTCACGAAGAGATGAGCAATCGTCCTGAGGGTGACGAGGTCCGAACGAATGAAGATTACAGACTCGGCAGGATATAATTTCGCCTGACTGACTTCCAGCTTCGATCAATTTCGCGGGCCGTCGAGTCCTCACAAAAATCCCTCCCTCCAAGTCTGAAAAAACGTGAAAAGGCTTCGAGTGCTTTTTTCAACTTGGAAAGATTGGAGGAACGGCTGGGTGGTCAGCGCTCGGCACGTCTTGCTGACTCAAACGCCTCGGACATTCCACCCTTGAGCGTCTCGCACTTTTTCCGTGGCTAATCTTGTCCCGCAGGGTGTCGATGGGGGACCGATTTTCTCCACGGTCGTGGCCGCGCCGCGCGTACATAAGCCGCTCTGTCTTGCTTGTTTGCCCTTCTTGAGTTCCCCGACAAAGAAATCGGGGTTAGAGACGGAGCGCAGCCCTGAGCTCCTGTGTGTTTCTTGATGAACTTTTTGGGCGACACGCGGTCATCTTCTTTGTTCGAGTGTGTAAACAAAACACAAACATCTGTTTTCCTGAACCCTCATAGAGCAGAGGCGCAGGTGAAGAGAGCTGTTTGAAAACGAGTAATCGAATCATGGGGATTCTTGCACTATGAGTCCGCGCGCAATTCATGCAGATTCATCCGATTCATTAGCCCCATGTCGATGCGAAGCCCTGCAATCATCACGCATCATTTCTAATCTGGCATGATGGTTCAGGTGTGGATATTGTTCTCGTTGTGGGCTGCTCATCAGCAGTGGCCTGTCGACAGACGTCTGAGACGATTCTGCCGTACAAAGCAAGCGAAGCCATCCGGTCACAGAATTTAGGAATAAGCCGCTGGATATCGCGCGCGAAATCACAGCTGAGTCTCAGACGTGTATTGACAAGGGGGGCATGTATTGTATCCTTCCATGAGCACCACAGGATTTTGGGATAACATTAGCATATTTTATTCATTTCTATATTCATCAAACTATGGACAGTGTAACAAAGGGATGCATTCTATGACTTCGTATGCCGTTCAAAAACTCTCGGATCGGTTCCCCGATATATAAATAGGTATTTTGGGATCTGGCCGATCTCAACGTGGATATTCGTTCTTGGTCTCTACGTCTACATTGTGGATCTCATTCCGAGACTTTGGCGAGCGCGATCGAGGGAAACCAGCATATGGACAGATTTCGGTTTTCTTACAATCAACCACCGTACATTCGAAATCTTCGTTCATATATGTCGTGTGCTGTGGGATATGAAAAGAGAATCAATGAACACCTTGAAGAATCCTTCCTTCCGAGACATTGGCTTCCTTCGATTCTGTATCAGGCACCACCAGGAGATACTCACCGTGCAACATCCTTTCAAGGAGAATTTCTCATGTAGCACGTACGGCTCGACGGTGTCACTCGGATCGGTTTGATTGATGCAGCGCACAATGCATCCCTGTTGCCGGACCGTGAGGAAGCCGTCCGCGCACCGGAAAGCCTCGACAACGCTGAAGATTCGCTCCAGATCGGCATCTGGGAAAAAAAATTCATTTTGAGTACAAAGAGCCTCTCTTACGAGCATCATCATTATCAAGCACACAATAATTCATAGTCATCATACTTGAGGGGCAGGAACCCCGGTTGTATTTTGAAATAACTTACTCAAGCAATATGAGGATTGGATAAGCGCGGAGCCGATGAGCCCAACGATGAGCAGCGGAGTGAGTCCGAGCATTCTGAACGTGAGCGACTTTTTCCCGAAAAAATCGATGAACGCTTGAAGCCCCGATCGAGTCGATATCCGAAAGTCTTCGAGCTGCTGATGCCTGCAGATTATCGATCTGTCGGACGCTTAGGTATTGGAGAGCTCTGAGAGTGGAGCGGTCTTCGGGGAACAGGTTCGGGGCCGAGCGAAAACGCGTCTCGCGGATGACTCGAGGAAGCAGAGCACCAGGATGATTCAACGATCGGGGCTCTGGTCTTTTATGACCGCGTTTCTCCGAAATCCTTCCCCACTGTGGGCGGTCACAGCGACAATAGGGGGCAGACGAACGTACTCAGACGAAGCGGAGAGAGACTTGAGGTTCCGCATGGATGGATATTCAGGCACGAAGAGCTTGAGTTCTGGGAATTTCGCTCGAAGGCTCACTATTTTCTCAGAATCGCGGAGAAAAATGATAGTTTCCCCCTGCTGTCGTTGTCGTGCTCCTTCTCCGCGGGATGGGAATCGTCTTCGAAGAGATACAATAAGTCGTGGGAATGATTCCATCGATGAGTCTCGGAATTCACATCGGGGACCGGAATCGAATCGGAATGATCAGGAGTTGAGGAGATACAGAGAAAACAAGCGTTTTCCTGGTCAAAATGCGTCAGCCGATTGATTTCATTGTTTATTAATGGATGTCGATAAAATTATTTCGTTACCCTAAGGATTTCGTTTGGCGCGGATGAGAACTGCGTTCTAGTTCTGCTACTAGCATGACTGATAAGCATCACTCTTCATCTCCTACAATGATTTCGGCATCATCTTCGCTGAGGGGTGACTCTCGGTGGCTGACAGCGACGCTTGGGTGCAGCTGAAGACGAGCCTCGGCCACTGCGCCGAACAGATGTGCATTCATATGACGGGAGATTTCGTGCATCCTCGGAGTCTGAAAGGAATGTCAATAAATATCTCGATCGCGGAGTCCAGTCCCTCGAGACTTCCCCTGGATCCCTTATAATAGGAGCGGACGCACAGAAGTGAGAGCTTAGCTCGATTGTGCTCATGCAGGGTGACAGCTAGAAATCCACTGAAGTCACGTGAGTGCTCCATCATGTACACATGAGTTTTAAAAATCTACTGAAGTCACTTGAGGGTTCCATCATGTACACACGTGTTTTAGAAAATAAGGAAGATTCTGGAATACTCGCTCACCTGAAACGGACACTGCGGACATCGGAACAATTTATTTCTAGGAAAGCCTGAGCATGAGTGCTCATGGCGACGGAGATTCTGACCGATCGATGTGGTGAAGTCGCAATGATCACAACTGTATTTCGCCTGACCCTGTAAAGGAGATTCCGGTTTGCCTCGCAATCTGTGTACGCTTCCTTGGTGCTTTTCGAACTTGTCTTCGTCCTTAGTCTTGTACGGGCACATCCGACATCTCAGAACGCCTTGCGACGATCGCACCTTGATAGAGAGAGAAATTCCAAGTTTCAGCTCATCGATCATAGATGTTGCGTCGAAATGTGCAGAGAGGGTGAATTTCATGTGTTCGAATATTCTTACCCATTGCAAGACGGATTCAGACTCGTGCATTATTTCTTCTTTCACGCTCTCGTGAATTCGCTTCAAATCATCGAGGGTCAGGTGACCGTCGTCATGCCATCGTCCCCCGGGCAATTGGCGAACTATGGAAACAAGTAATTTTGAGAGATAGGGATCAAGTCTCCAGATTGTCGACGAGCCTGCAACTATTGCGGACTAAATTCTACTCGTCGGATTTTCCGCGAAGGCGATGATGAGAGAGCATCGCTAGTCAATGCTCTGCGGGGAGGCCGAGACATCCCGTATGATCTAAGAATTATCAGAATGAAGACGATTCGAACATGGCAAAAAAATTTCTTTCACTTGGGCATCTCCTGACATAATGAAGCGGTAAATCATCTAGGGGTCTTGACCTTCGAAGCGCTCGCTCGCAAGTCTGGAAGGAGATTGCATTTTTAGTCCACGATCGCCACCGCTCACGCTTGCACAGTCGACAAAGAATCTTTATTCGATGAGATCCCCGATTCCGGATCGACGCTTCTCTCAAATTTTTTTTCGCCGAGAGAGTCAGAGAACCTCGTGCGCGATGAGAGGTCAGCAAACGTCCGTGGAGCTGATTCCCTGGAATGCAGCAGATCAAAACCGTGGAGCCGTAGTAGAGAAATTGCCTTGGGAAAGATTCGAACTCTCGATCGCTTTTCCTTGTGAACACCACATGAATGCTGCGAGATGTTCCAGCCTTTCGGTAGAATCAGTCGAGTACGCTCAGTCTCGGTCGGAAACTTTCATCGCAGAAACGGATCACGGATTTATAACTGCACCAATCGCGAGGAGAAGTTTGCCTGTCCGCCGAGCTAACTGACTCCGGGCGCCGTCGTTCGTTCGTGCAGTTTGGTAGTTGCGCGTAGAGCAGGGAGCCCTTCGATCCGCGCCGAATCGAACTCCCCTTGTCGGCGGGACCGGACCGGGCTGGGGATGATGTCGCTCGATATCGGATATTTTTTCCGATTATTGATCTGCCCTATCAGAGACTATCGGCCGGTCGGTCGGCCGGCCGGGCACCCACCCGCCCGTTCGCTTGCTTGCCTGCTTGGCGTCTGACTCAACGTAGAAGCTCGAGGCAGCTTCCGAAGGACACAATTCTTCATGTGCTGGATTAACACTGAAAACCCAGAGCATTTGAATCCTGAATAATTTAGTCGGGAGGATCCTCCGGCGAGGCGCAAGCGCGAGTCGAAGAGTCCTCTTATCGAAAAAAGGAACTGGTTGAAAAATTCACACGTCGGCTCTTCCGTAGAAAGGAAAACTAAAGATCATTGCGAATCGATATAGCCGCGTTTCGTCGCGCTAGGCAGAATCCAAGGCAATGACATACCAAATCGGAACCGGGTCTGTCAAATGGACTCGACGAAATCTCTGTATCGTTCCGGAGCGGAACGGGTCGACGAGACCATCGACTTTTCTATGGAAATCACTCACGGGGTGGCGATTCCTGAGCTTCCTCTCAAGTGCTTGGAGTCAGATCGTTCCTTCGAGCCGAGTCGCGCACCCGAGGTAAAAATAGGATGACGAACTTCGATGGTCCGGGGATCAAAGATTATCGATTTCCACCGAGCGCGCTCCAAAATTATTCGAACACGATTCCATTACATAGCCTCCTATAACTCCTCACTTGATGCGATCCTCTTGAAGGAGGGGGAAACATCGACAAAGCCCGTAGATTTCTTGTGAGTCCTTCTTCGAATACTCTTTGTGGTGAGCGATTTTTTTTACCAAACGGAGCGCTAAATGTAAGCGCAAACGACAAGCATTTCCCTGGCGGCGCGGACCTCGACGCAGGCACAAAAGCAAAACCGGCATCAGAGGTGTCTGATGAGAGTTTTGAGCGAGCCAAAATGTCCCGAATCGGCATAGGAACAAGTATGGCTGGCGAAACGGGTCTCTTCTGCTCTCGCGAACGGCTGTGGAGTTCCCATCGATCTCCAATAGTCCTATCGATCCGGCCATCGACGGTCGACGGCTGGAAGCCTGCCTGAATATCAGCTAGCCTTTCTGCAGACGAGATCTTCTCGCAGCCCGCTCAGCTTTATGTATTTTCTTCCTGAAAAAAAGGAAGGGTTTCTCCGTTTACTCCAAACATTCCAGACTTACCGCGCGCACACCTGATGCTTCAACTGAGGAGCAGAATCTCCGATTCCTCCGGGAACACACCTCGTAATCCGACGTCTCCTAGTCTGAGAAGAATCAGATCGATCTCGCCTCGCGTGCCGTTCTTCTTCCACTCAGTCAGGGAAATCCTTAGCATGCCCCATCATCATCTTCCACACCGACGCGCGGAGTCCTCAAGGCGCAATCCTCCTGCCGACAACCGAGGACAAGAATTCCTCCGGAATAGGGGTCGCTTCATATGAACTTCCTCTATTCCAGCGGTACGGATATGTGCAATAAGGGTTCACAAGCTCGATTGATGGATGGAGTTCCAACTGTCCTACTCTGTCAAAAGGGGAGACACAAAAGCGTTGTGCTCCAGCGGCACGGTCTCGTCAAAGTGAGAAGCGATGTAAACACGGAGTTTTATAGATCGCTCTGGAGAGGGACTCGAGGGAGGAGGGGCCGCTCTGAGCCTGCTCCTCCATGAACGATGGCTAAGCTCAGGCCACTGATCATAGTGTCGAGGGTGACCCCGCCTCGGTTGCGAAAACCTCTCCCTCCGCTCAAGCAATGATATCCCAGTTCTGCACATACGAAGAGCTAATTCCTCCTGTTTCGGATTATATCTCACCCTAATCCCTCACGGGAGCATAAGAGACTGAAGCGGCTGATGGAACGCGGAGCCACGTGCCGAAAAATTTGTTTGAGGGAAGATTTGGACTCATCGAAGCGACTCAATCAACGTCTTGCATTCACCCGGAAGGCGAAGGGACTGCGAACGATTCTCCGGCAGCCGCCATTGGACACAATCCCTCCCGGTGCAGCCGGAATTCCGTCCCGGAATCCACGCGCATGTCTCACATGACGTGCTGCCGGTCTAGAAGAGCGGAGCCGTGATCATCTCGGCGAATGTTGTTCGTGACGAATTGAAAGGTCCTCTCGTGAGTCGCAGGGCCGGTCAGGGGGCTTCGATGTGAGATCTTAGTTCCAGAGAAGCGAAGCATTTCGATAGGTTCGACTCGAGATTTGTCCAGACTTTTCTCCTTGAGAAATCGAATCTGAATCCCGCACGGAGTTCAGCCTTGAATATCGAATGCTTTGGCTATCGAGAGAGCTATCGTCCCTTCGTCGAGGCAGAAGCCTGCCTTCGATGCGACCTTCCATCAAGACAGCAGCTCCCCCCCCTCCTTCCCCCAGGTATACAATGTTTTGGAGAAAGCGATCATCCGCAGTTCGCCAATCATGGAAACGACAGCTCCAGCACTGCTCGCTGCTGCATGGGTTATTGGCGGACCGACGGAGGATAGGAGGCTGCGGAGCAAAGGCGCGCGGAGGACGGCAGAAGGACCAAGGGAGCCATGCCCCCGGAATTTTTCGGTCGTCATTCTAGAGTATGGACGGCTAGGGAGCGCGTCAACGTTCCGATTGTCTGACATCCTCGCCTCCCCTGGAAAAATCCCTGGCGCGTCCCTTACTCTAGGACGAACACTGAGCCCGATTTACAGGATTGGAGAGAGGATACCCAGGTAGCACCGCCGGACGGCTATCGATCACGCCATACAATATGGGAGACCGGAGGAGAATTGCTCGTTCGAGCCGGCAATTACATCGGGTTCGGCGTCAGCATGAAGTCCTACTGTCATGTAGAGTACTATCATGAACCAGAGCCGAAGATGCGACGAAGAATACGGCATTGTTCCCTCTCAGTTGCTCGAGGAAGGTATGATAAACTGGAGCAGCCTTTCCCGCCCTCTCTCGTCCTAAGAACCCCCCGTACGTGCTCGAGTTCTTCCAATATTACCTGCCGCTGTAGGCCAACCCGCAGGTCGAGGAGTCGACAAGAGGGAAGAAGACTAGGCCTCTCATAACCCAGATTTCCAGCTAACCATTCCCCAAGCCATCCATCCAGAAAGAATGTTTCTGGAAACCCGTCAGCTGATCCGTCGATTGCTGCCTGCTGATTCATCTCCTCTCAGCTGGAGCCGAATACCGATCGCTCCGGATACCCCTCAGAGAAGCTCCACGAGCCGCTAGCTATACGAGTATCCCCCGGTTCTGCAACGCCGGCCCACAAGATGAGAGGTGGAGTGCGATGGAATGAGATTAGGTATCAACCTCCATTGCGTTTGGGAGGGATGACAAGGAGCCGCACATGAGATACGAGCTATCCATGCTGAGGCTCATCATCAACGGTGGTTTGCCCCCACCAAAACAATGGCCCCGTCCCCCCCTTCCCCAGAAAAAAATCCTGGGCACGCGCCTGCATGAACCTCCTGACGAGCTTCAAGGTTCTCTATCACGTGAATCATGATTGAGAGCTCGTGCGGTCATGAGATGGAAAAAGTCCCCCCATGTCTCTGTGCTAGCTGAAAGATCGCGAACGCTTTCCGCGATCTGCGGGAGAAAGAATTCCTCCAGCGTGAAACAAGGAGGTGGCCCATCGGAGACTTCACTTCTACGCCAATCCCCGCGAAGATAGCCGGCGTGGATTCTGGGGATATCTCGCCTTAAATGAGCATGGCTTCCGCCTCCATCGAGATCGGAATTAGCAGCGAGACTCTCGGGGACTCCACGAGGACCTTGGAGCGCGTCGTCACGGTCGTATATCAGCTGACAGGTCCCCCGAATCCTGAGCTTTTCGAACGTACGTGGGAGACTTATGGAGTATCGACTTTGGCGGAATCATCGAAAATTCGAGGGCCCGCGGTGAGGGATCCGGATTCTGAGCCGAAGTCACCGTCAGATACGGACCCGTGAGCGAGTCCGCTCTCTCGCCGGAGCACTCCAAGGCAACGCCAGACATTTCACAACAGACGTTCGAAATAAACATGGATAGTGTACACGACTACCGATGAACACATGATCTCGAGGCTTTATGGGTTCCAGTGGAGACTTGCTCAGAGGATGACGTGAATATTCCCCGACAGACATGTGAGTGTACATAAGCGCAAGCCGCTGTGTGATTTCATTTAGAGTCACAGCACTTTGAACACTAGCAGGTAGTCGGATAGCCATTATCAGTACATAGTAACCCTTGACTAGCATTCGCTCATAATAATCACTCGGGAGGGAGCGATGGAGCGCCCTGCGGTGGTTTCGATTGGGATTCTGAAAGGATTTCGGGCTTGAGATTTTTGGGAGTTTCCCATCAGAGAAGTTTCTAAGCTGCTCGGAGTCTTTCAGTGGCAACTTTCGACTTGGCTGTCTTCGGGGGCAATGTGTAGATACCGTGTTTCCCCGAATATAAGACCTCCCCCGAAAATAAGCCCTGCCTACATTTTCGAGTTTAGCGTTAGAATAAGCCCTCCCCCGAAACTAAGCCCTGGCTGACCAGGAATAGGCTCGGTTGAGAGCTCGGATTTGTTCAAGTCCAAGGCTCTCGTTTTCCTGATTGCGCACCGCGGAGGAAGCACTGACATGAGACAGTGTCAGTGCTGTCTCATGTCAGTGACACTGTCTGCTCTACGCGCAGGTTACCTCGATGGAGCACATAGATTCGAGAACACGTATATCGGCAAACATGAACGACTAGGACCGATACTACGCAGAAAGATCGAAACGCAACATCTTGGGGACCGTCTCCAAGCAATTGACTTTTATGAAGATTTACCAGAGGACGATGACGTTGTTGTTATCGAGTGAAGACAATGGTTGAAGTCTTATCTCGTAGACCGGAATTTCGTCCAATAAATTAAAATAAGCCGTCCCCCGAAAGTAAGCCCCGGAGTCTTTTTTGAGGGTCGAAAGAAAATAAGCCCCTGGCTTATATTCGGGGAAACACGGTAGGTTGAGCTGACGCGAAGCGAATGGTGGGGGATTGAGGAGTCCGGGAAGAATCGACCTAAATGTCTTCGGGATCACTGAAAAGTCATCCGGGAGTTATCGCTGTGGTCCTAACAATCGAAGCGAATGCCAGCCCTTCTTCGGAGCGTCGAGTAGATGCTCGTTCTCAAAAGCTAGTCTTGAAATCAGAGAATGCTCGTCTATGCCTCAATCGAAGCCTGAAGTCCCCATCGTCTCCGATAGTTGAGCATACCAGGGGGGTGCCCCTCTGAGAGAAAGCGCCATCTTCTAGGGAGCGCACCTTCATCTCTCGTCTCGTCAAAAAGGAGCCCGTGTATGAGAAAATGTAGGGAAAAAGCAGTGGTACCAGTTTATCCTCGAGCGCAGCATAGCTCACTCCTGAGGAGAAAAGGATCGTTGTGTGCATATGAGAAGATGAAAGAAGTCGAACACCGATTCACATTCCCTTCCGAAAATCTAAAAAAAAACACAATGTTCTCTGAAATTGCTCCGATCAGATCTGGCGTGAATCAGAATCCGTTAGCTGGCGTACTCTCGCCAGGCTTCCCGTACTCCACGGTCATTTATCCTCTGTCCGTGATATGTTGAACAGTGCATGACCGGCTTAACGCTTCGTAGCACTGCCTGCTTTGGACCTCGGTGTCCGTTATGAAGTGCATTGAACCCTACGTTCACAGGACGGCCTTAGGGCGGGAATGCTTTGGTTGGGAACGCAAGCTGAAGTTCCGGATCTTTCAAAGGGCTTCTTCGAGGGGATCGTCCGCCCCTACGATCGGCTCGTCTCCCCTCATCAACGAAACAGAACTATTACGAGTCTTCCCCGACAGAAAGCTTCGGATTTTCATAGCGTCATGGAACATGAACAGTTCGGTGAGTCGGCCTTGACATGGACCTGTCCTTGTTTCTGTCGCAGTTTTCGACGTCGTATTCATGACTGCAATATCACGGGAAGCGGCGCTTTGAATGATTTTCCCGGAAGCCGATCATCCAACTGTGGAATATTCGAGCGGAAAGCTAAGGAAGTATTCATCCCGCAGATGGGTCCAAAGAATCTGAGCGAACTCTTGATGACCTCAAGCGGGGAAAAAGTCGACATGTATCTCATCGGGACGCAAGAGGGAGCAAACGACAAGTATGCTCAAAATCAATCCCTGGAGTCTTCATGGTAGACAGGTGAATTCCGCAGAATCGAGTTTCGCGAAGTACCGTAGAGTTCCTTCCAGGAGAGAGTGGGAAGTACGACTGCAGCAGGCGCTAATGCCTTCACATGTCCTGTTCCATTCTTGCCATCTGGGAGTGCTACATTTGTGTGTTTTTGTTCAACGGGATCTCATTTGGTACTGCGGCATTCCGCAAGATACTCTGCAATCAACTCGTGCTGGCTCGGCGCTCAAAACAAAAGGAGCCGTATGCACCGCGTTCAGTTTCTTCGGGACATCGATGCTTTTCGTGAATTCGCACCTGACAGGTGAGCCCGAAACAGGCCGACTGCTTCGAGGATGCTGAATATCGTTGACGTTCCTGTCACAATGGAGCGATCTCGCTTATTGAGAACATAGTTGAACATTCTTCATTATCCTCTTCCAGCTCACGAAAACAAGCAGCACAACAGAATCGCTGATTACGAAAAGATTATGCGCACCTTGTTCCCATCAACGGTATCGCTTTCGAAAGTGTCTCCGTCCGGTCCCCCAAAGTTTGACGCAATCTTCTGGTTTGGAGACCTCAACTTTCGATTGGATACGAATTCGGAAACTGTTCTCAAGTAAGCACTCCGAGAGCTCCCCTTTCATGATTCTGGGAGCTCGTTCCTCACCACGGAGCATCTATCGTTCTGATCTCCTTTCCCCGATTCTGAGCTATATTTTTCTGGATGAGAGCACTCAAGCCCATACAGGATGAACGCCATCCCCAAGGCACGGCTCCGAGTAATTAGTAACTCTTTCAGAGTATTAGCGGATCGAGACTACAAATCACTCTTCAAGTTCGATCAGCTTAGGCACGTTATTACGAGTGGAGACGCTTTCTCCGGATTTCACGAAGCCGACATAAACTTTGCGCCAACTTTCAAATACGAGGTCAACTCCAACATGTACGACAAAAACACGATCCGCGTTCCTTCTTACACCGTGAGTCGAAATATCTGAAATTCATTCTTCTGAATATTCGGCATCGGGGACCATCAATCGACACCTCACTGGCTGGGAGCCAGCAGCTTATTGCCGTGAATTTTTTCGAAATGAGCCCCACTCGTTCACAGGATCGAATTCTCTATCGGAGCTCCGAGGGTCAGCCCCTGACAGTCCATTTGTACGACAGTATCGAATGCTTCTCGACGTCTGACCATAAGCCTGTCGTGGGTCTCTTCGAGATCGGTCTAAGGGCGTCCAACGATCCCAGTAGACTCGCCGCAGGATCTTTCCGCAGAGAAGTTTTCATCGAAGGTTGGTGCGATATTAAATGCTTAGCCGCTCATTTTTCCTCCACCATTTCGACCATTGTGTCCGTGAAGTCTATCATCGTTTCCTAGGTTTTCCATTCTCCGTGCTGAGCTCGATACGACGGCGGTTTTCCTCTTCCAGCTCTGAAACGCTCATCGATCCGTAAGAACTTCAGCACCGACGCCGGGAAACCTAGTACTGTTTGCGCCGTGCAGTGATTCTGTTACAGCATTACCTAGTCATCGATCCGGGGCTCCCCGTTGCGTTCGGAAAACCCGGTCTGATCACGCTCACACTTTTCTGTAAAGAATATCTATTTTGCAAGAGTTCCGTTTCAACAATGCGTGATGCTCAGGAAGTGCAGCGGGTGTTCCACTCCGTGAGCCCCTCAGAATACATAGGGAAAAAGTTTCTGGAGACAATTTAGTGAACGATTGAAGCTCATGGAAGTATTGTAAATATAGTTTGTAGCATGGAACTCAGGTTGTGCAGTTTAGGTCGAGAGCCAATAATCCGATCAAAAGTTGTTACGAATGCGATGGATTAACTTAGCCGGTTCCGGTTGAACAATAAAGGGACGGATCTTGAGTTCCTTTCTTTTTCACGCCGCTTCCCCTTCATTAAACGTGGAGCAGAGGCGAAAAAGATCGCGATGAGTCAGCGCGGCATGGACTACCCTTATTTTCGTCTAAGCCGATGAAGATTCAGTAAACAGGGTAGTAACATCGTCGATGGAATAAGTGACGTGCGTAGCATCATGACTCGGACTCCCGGAAATTACCGCAGGCGACGTCACAACTTTCGTCGCATTCAAGTCCAGATAGCCGCTCCCGGGACGAATCCTTTGTGTTCCACGTGACGCCGGATCAAGGAAAGTTTTCCGTGAGACTTCAGGGTCTGACCAGCGTTAGAGGATGCCTCGTGGTTGAGTTTCTGGCATGCTTTAGCTTGGGGTAGGGAGATCAGTGACCCGACATATCCGTCTGCGAGCATGTCTGGATTGAATGAATTCACGCTGGGGGACTTCCTGACCGCGGGTCGCGGAGCCTAAAATCCAGCTGCTCACAAACTACGTCGCCCTAACGATCATTATCATCGATCGGTTCGCGATCCGACCCTCAGCCGTAATCCCGGTGCGGTCGATGTCGTTCTCCCCAACGAGCGCCTTCACCCCAAAACAGCTGAGAGCTCTTGTTTCTGATGCGAGCAGGACGATGATTGCTCTTCTTCCGATCCGAGAGTACTAAGCATCGATTTTCTGCTCGTCACACGTATTCGCGCTTCGGATCGTCGAAGCTGAGGTATCCGCACCCCCCGTCTTTGCCTGCGTTTTTCCTTGGTAGGCGTTTCTGCGGTGGCCATCGGGGTAAACGGTATCTCGGAATCCGATCCCTGCACGAATAGCTCAATGAAAATTCGTTCGCTGTCCTGTGTTTCTGTTGCCAAGGTCTTAAGTGACTCAGCTCTCGTGGCAAAGCAATGTTAACGCCGGCTCTGACGTCGGGACTTCCCTTCCCACTTTTTTCGGCTCTCAACCTTCGGCTCGCATTGCAGTCTGTTATAGCTCAGAAAGCATTGTGCAGAAGCGAGACTTGCACACCAGTGACTGTGCAGTTTCGAGCGACGTGTTGATCGGAGATTTCTCGTTTGGACGTCGGTAAGTTCCACTTTCGCTTCCGATTCATAGGCGACCCAAGATACCTTCTGGGTTGCCCGAGTTTCTGCAAACCGCTGTACCAATTTGAGCGATTCCCGAACTACCGGGACGGACATCGATCCAGGCGTACGTGCCTGTCTTGACGACTTGGACTCCCATCAGTGGTTGTGGCTTGTCGCCGGGAGCCTGCAAAAAGCTCCCGACTCTCCCCGTGGTTTCCTTGGCTGGGAGCAGAGTCGGGTGAAGTCGCGCGCAGCGAGCAATTTCCGATCCCTTCACCGCGGCACGACAGCTAAGGAAAACAAAAAGCGAAAACCAGAAGTACAAACAGTAAGACTTGCGTTGGCATCACATGAAAAGGGGCTGACAACGCTGTCGCTTTCAACTCGCCACGAAAGTAGAATGTATCAGTCTGGCATCCGGGGAACTCGGTTTGAAGCAGAACAAATCCGTAGCATCGGATTGTGTTCCTCGCTGTCAATACGGAGTGTTCCGATCAGAGTCGGACCTCGAGCGATGCTGCTCGGAGGGAAAACCCCGACGAGAATCTCCTCGAATCTTCGACGTAACGCGAAAGCAGCACTCGATGCTTCAGGCCGGAGATTTTGAGGGACAATGGAGAAAAACTGCTCAATCAAAATGACTTTTTCCGATCTCTCATACATACATTGAGAGCTGCTCCAGATACTTTTAGATCTCGTCAGAGAGTTGACGGGTCCTCTGTGACGAGAATCCGCTTCCCTCAAGAAGAAGAGTCTGGACGATCTTCGGATCCCTAAGCGGCTGGCGAAATAAATGGATTACAATGTTGCCCAAGACGTTTCATGTATTCTGTGTCGGCGATCTGGTGGAACATCGGGTCTATGGTCTATCTGCGCGAAGGTTCCGAACCCTGACCAGATTATGTGCCGCTTGGATTCGATTGCGAAAGCGCGCGAAGGTTGCTGATTCAGCAGACGCGTGCGAAATAGTGTGCGGCATGATCTGTCGAAGAATACCTCATCTAATGACTTACGGAAACATAAAGGGGGCACCGTCTGGCCTCATCGGGTATCCCGAATCACAGACTGCGGGTCGCGGTCCCTGGGGAAGGAAAATTCGATAGAAAAGCGACTGCCGATGTACCGGGTCTGTGGATGTCTCCTGTCGATCTTGGTACGGGGCCACGGACGAGGAACCGACGGAGGGCAGCGCTCGAGCTTTCAAGCAACACCAAATTCGGACTGCACCGCTTAGAGGTTTCGATAGAGAGCTGTGATCCCGGAGATTCTCCGCTCAAGTTCATTCTTCTTCCCTTTCAGATGGTTTCCGCCGATAGATAAGCGTCTATGAGCTGAAACAACGGCTACCACTAACACTCGATAATCTCTGAGAATCTGAGAGAAATGAACGATTTCTTCAAAGTCGCCGATGGTCTCCAAGGGGACACTGAAGCCAGCGATAAATTACTGACTTCTGGAGAGGAAGTCCCGCAGAACACCGCGTCCGCTCAAGCGCCAACTCAAAAGAAATCGGTGAGTTCCCCTTCCCTCAATTTCCTGTTTTCCGAGGTCGGCCGAACTTGTGCGGCTCCCGAACTCGGGGAGATGGGATCCTCATACAAAACTTGATGTGATCGAACCTGCCAAAATTGAGGAGTTCTAGCCGTTCGCCAATGGACGGGGATATCGGTCAAGGTCGATGAAGCGCCGTGGACAGCTCGCAACGTTAGCGGTTCTGGTGCTCGCCTACTTCGAAGCGGCTTCGGAAACTGTGTGCTTCCCGCACGGACGTCGCGATCTTGAAGGCAGTTATGGAATAATGCTGAACGATAGTCGACAGAAATGTGAATGCTTACAAGAAAGCTCAAATCGCTTCACCAATTGCCTCTCAAAGGCTGTCCGCGGCATTTGTAGGGATTGTCCATTCCCGCCCAAGAAGATCGTCCTGAGGCGGACGACAGGGGACCTTCCAGTTCATGATTAATCCTCCGTGGTCGAGAGTCTTGCGTATGTTCCTCCGGAGCTGATTTCGACTCATGAATCCCGCGAATTGTCCGACTCACAATAAGAAAGAGTTTTCTCTTGCCGCGAACCGTCTCGAAATCTCCGTGAGACCGCCGACGGAATTCAGCCGATGACAAACATCTGCGCGTAATCTCCGATATCGATCCAGCAGAACGGTTGTCATCACAGCAGCCGGCCCCCTCATTCGGGACGTTAGACAACTAAAGACCCCCCTTGATTCCAGGCGGCAGCTGCTAAGATTGATTCCATAAGGAAAATCGCAGGAAACCTCAGCGGAGGTGGTATGGCGAAAGCTTTAGACGCGCTCGAAGATCGACAGCTATTCGAGCGTTCGGAAGCCGCAAAGAAATCGTCGGACCAGCCTGTTGCCCTTCTCCAGTCGAAGCTATAAGACCCAGTCGACGTTTCCAACTTATCGACGGGAGTAATGAATTTTAGGCTCAATAACCTGTGATCTTATCGTCCGCTGATACTTATTCTATTCGATGTGCTCTTGTCCATATCCCACTTTCATTCATGATATTTTTATGAATCGCTGAAAGTGTATAAATCCATTGACTCGACCTGAAGACTCTTCAATGTGACCTTTCAAGCATTGAAAGGCATCCGTACTGACTGATCCCAAGTCAAGCTCCAGAATATCCGCTCAAAATCTCCTGGGGCTGTATTGCCCAGCATGGCTCGGATTGAGCGATTTGATCTCCCTTGCGAATTGCGACCCGCGGTGACTTGGTGACACGGCTCAGCCGTTAGCGTTCATCGCCTCCCACAGGTTAATCTTTACTGCAATTATAGTCCTTCTGTAAGCTGGACGTGGAGAGTGATGGCGACTACACCCGTGAGGTCTATCATAGGGAAATGATCCAATCCGACTCTGACTCTAGAGCGCGAGCCACAGAGCGTCTCGAACGATAGAGCTCTCTAGGCTCGAATTTCGCGGGCTTTTTCTCTCCCCCACTCTCACCCAAGAAGCGACTAGTCGACCATAGGCTCCTCCGCCTCGGGCATGCGCAGGACTTGCGTTGGCGAAGCAGCTGATTGGAATCAGCTTTACAGTCGGCGAAGAAAACTGTATTTATGATCCACAAGGTTTTGAGAGGCATCATGACCAGCACATCACTCCGTGGTAAGCGCCGAAGGGAGATGTTTCTAAGAGATATCGAGAGCTTGTTCAGTTCAAAATGATCCGGCAGCGGATCGGACGAACTCCCTATTAGAAGAAATCGTGAACCGGCGAAGTTCTCTTTTTCCCCCGAAATGAGCTGGGACTTTTTCCAATCTTTCCTCTATCGTCCGTCTCTGGGGAGCTCGGTCGAGCTCAGATTCTCGGCGATCGACTGTGAGGACATCGTCGCGGGTCTACCGGCTGCCTTAGTGATATTTCCGAACGCGGCGCATGTGGATGTGAAGAGTTCCGCGGAGCCAGAATCCTGATGAATGATCATCGAATAGCAAAACTGATGGATAGCCGTGGGACAGTCCTGTCGAGTACAATGTCATATGGGAAAAACTCGTTCCGCAAGACTTGGGTGCTGGCCACGGTGGCACGGCCGTGTTCCTGCATCCGTACCTGGGGCCGAAGTCCCCGCCCGCAAGCCTATTGCAGTCTTCCCACAGTCTCCATAAGTGCATTCGAAGCACTTTTCAATGCTTGGAATGCCTCAAAAAGGTCACCGTCCTCTTCAGGGGATCCGAGTCCCGCGAGAATTACCCAGCCAAACCAATTAGAAGTCTCTTCTTATCCAACCCCTAGAAATGCGTAAGCCCTACAAAGCTATATGGGATGTCCTACGCGAGGACAAACTCCCGAAGAGAGAACCGGTCGCGCTCTTCGATCATTGGTTCACCGAAGCGAAGGACTCAGGTCAGTTCCTAGTTCCTCCCAGATTTTCGCCTTTCACAAATTGTGTGTGTGGCGGGTAGCTTTGATTGAGCTACACCTGGAGCGCCGACGCGCGACGCGGTGTAGCTCAATCAGAACTGTTTTCTTCTGACAGGACACACTTTCGAAACTAATGCGGTCGCTGTTGCTTCGGCGACACCGGAGGGAATACCCTCTGTGCGAATGGTTCTTCTGAAAGGATTCAACGAAGATGGATTTGTGTTCTTCACCAATTACGACTCTAGGAAAGGACGCGAATTGGTTAGTAATCAAATTACCATCGGGATTCCAATCATACTCTCGATCGTTGTCCTCGACAATGATTTCCTTGCAGTTGGCTAACCCGAAAGCGGCGATGCTCTTCTATTGGGATCAACAGCATCGTCAAGTCCGCATCGAAGGGAAGGTTGGGAAAATCTCACGGGAGGAGAGCGAAAAATACTTCCACACTCGACCTCGGGGGAGTCGAATTTCTGCTCTACTCAGTAAACAGAGTACTGTAGTCGAGTCAAGAAAGGTGAGAACCCCGATATTTGGATGGAGGCGGGTGATCCACCCTGGTTGGACTCCTCATTATTTTCGCCAACAGGTACTTGACGATGAGCATGCGGCCCTAACCGAGAAATATGCCGATGAATCCAAGGAGATTCCGTGTCCCGAAAACTGGTGAGTACTTTGAGCAACTGCTCCACCGCTTCTGACCGAAGACGTGTTCCCGAATTGGACATTTCATCTCACATCTTTATTTTATATTATCGGTATTTCAGGGGTGGCTTGATCCTGGTCCCCGAAAAGTTCGAATTCTGGCAAGGGCAGACCTCTCGACTCCACGACCGACTGATATTCCGTCGACCATCGTCAAAGGTTGAAGAAGATTCATCCGAGTTCGGATGGTTTCTAGAACGCCTTGCCCCGTGAAGTGGTCTCGAATGTGGTCAGGAACCACCGGGATGGATCTGCTACCGACGTTCGAATATTCTACTTCGTTCGCCGGCGCTGGCAGCAAAGGAGTGTCTTCCATAAGCAGTATCACGCAGATGATATCGGGTAGCAAGAGCGACGTGAGACTCTCCCGCAAGAATGCAATGCGATGAGGGCTACTGTCAATAGACCGGATCGTGTGGAAAATATAAAAAATGTTATATCGCCTGAGGAAGGGTCGTCTCATCCGATGTGTTTGCGTCGAGTCGGGCGAATGCGTTGGATATAATGAAAGTACTCGCGGCTAGCCGTCCCGAAATCGGGGAACTTTGGAAAAAATCGGATGTCCTTCTTTTGCCCGGGCTCGACCGGAGCCAGATTTCCATGAGAGACGCAGAGGATGGAACTCTTGGGACGGTGATTTTCCCCATATCGGTCGGGCTCCTCCGCTAACTTGTCATCCTTTTATAAATTATGAGCGACTGATTTTCGGAGGATTTTCTGCGGTACGAACAGTATCGTGGGCGTTTCTGATAACCCCTTCTGTTGACACCCTTAGGTATGTAGCCGAGGAGATCAACAAAATAAGTGAGTAGGTGAAGGAAATGAGGAGCGGCAAGGTCCGCATGCCTAATCTATGGCACATTGGAGCCGACTAGTGGACACAATGTGGGACAGCCCAGGCTAGCCATCAGAGGCAGCCGATTCTCACGGTCATTGCGGAAGAGAACGTTGCGGAGTATATCGTAGAATGGTATCTATGACCGGTCGAATATCCGGAGGAGGAGATGAATAAAATGCGGGCGGAGTTCAGAAAAAGGACTCTGTCGCATAAAAAGGTCATAGGTACCGAAAGACAGGTACGAGCAAGTGTGCCGGGATTGAGCTCTTCCCAGCCGCAGGCGGGAAGTTCAGGTCATCAATACAGGTGGACTAGGGGAGCGATGAGCACCCCGGTCGTCCGCGGACGCAAGAAAATCCTCGGAGAAGGTCAAGATGATTTGGAATGCATGGCCGGAAATTGCATGGCTGGATAGAAGGTCATGAAATACTTAGTTAGTGGAATGCACAATGGGTATCGAAGAGATAGAAGGGGGGAGACTGTATCTCCATTGTCACCTCTACCACAGAAATGACGAGAGCAGAGAGGAGGGGGTCGAAAGCCACCTTCTTGGATTGCTCGAAAGCATATGACAAGGTGGAACGAGCGAAACTCTGGGAAATTCTGAGCGAATGTGGAATGTCTCACAAGCTGATATCTTCGCTTAAGCTGATCATCAGCCACAACTCAGGCGTCCTAAACGCAGGATCGAAAAGATCGATAAGTATCGAGCAGGAACAGGGTCTGAGGCAAGGGTGCGCCCTGTCGCCATCCCTTCCTGTCCATGCTGTACATCTCGAAGTTGGGGAAAGAGCTTGTAGAATCAGGAATGGAGTGGCGATCAGGACCTCAGAAGATATATTCGAGATCAACGGAAGAAGAATTATTCCAGGAGGGTTATACGCAGATGATCTACTTCTGCTATCGCAGTCTGAAATGAATCAGTTGCTGCAGATCACCACAGAAGTGGGGAATGAGTCAAAGCCGAGAGATTCCGGGAGCCCGATTCCTGATGAGGAGATTTCCCTGGAACACCCAATGAGGTTCATCCGTGAGAGCCTCTCTCCGGAGTAGCCCGCTGGCGAGCCCCTCGAGTTTTCCTAGGATCCTCGGAGGTAATTGGGAGAGGCGGTCCGAAAACGGAAGGTTGGCTCAAGTTCTATCAGGATTCCGTTTACCTGAAAAATTCTATCAACCTAATCTAACCAAAGACACAATCGGCGCGGCGAGGCTCCGAGAATCGAGGTATGGACGGTCCGGGAGTTTTCGAAGTGACGGTTTATACTTTTATAGAGCTCACGAATGATTCTCAAATGGGAATGCGGTTCTATACGAGGAGCTAACGACGCCGAGAACGTATAGCGTGAAGGCTCATCTCACCGCCTCCATGCAGTGGTTATGTAGCGTGGATTTGTCAATCTCAAGGGCGTCCTCCCAGCTTTAGAATACCATAGGGGGCGGATTTCCTTGATAACAAAATCGCCGATTCAGTATCGATTCGGATCTATTTTAGTCAGCCATACTCAGCTGGACTTCTGAGCTCGAGCCGCGAGGAGACTCGTAGGAGCGAAGCGGTGAGATTCATTTTCTCCTCTGGTAGTCTCAAATATTCATTCATTCAAGCGCACGAGGATTATTCAGAAATTCAAACCACCTCGCCATACGAGATCAAAGACGCCTAGAAAGTTCCTAATGGCGGTCGAGGCGTTCCTGGAGCTCCTCGTCGCCCCGGGGGAAACTTACGAGGATAATCCTCTCGATTCGAGCCACTCGACGACGCTCATATCCTGGAGGGCTTTCCGGAACGCAATTCCAAGAATCTTCCGAGGTATGAAGACTCCGTCACATGAGCTGCACGAATCTAGCCCGGGAGGGGATAGTCCCAAAAAAAGAAGGAGTCAATCCGATCCAGCGTCGGAACTCCGTGCTCCTGTCAGTAATTCCCATGTTTGGGGAGTGACCCGAAAGCCCCCGCAGACGCGCTCGGTCTCAGCTGGCGTTCTGCGAGACAGTTTTCTACCTTGGAAGGAGCGCTGATCCAAGAAGGATAGGAGGCAGGCGAACTAGTCGTCCTGGTCGAGTTTTCCGGAGGGCGCTGGAAGGGAGGAACGACAACGTTTGCCGCAGGTTCTGTGAGCCCTGCCGTAGGTAGCGCGAATCGGCTCAAGGTCATCCAATTTGGAGAGAGTGACATTACTCGGGGGATGTCTGCGACACTCCTCTAGAATCGGGAAAAAGTCCCTCCAGCTCTCTATCTTCGGACAGTAAAGGCCACGTTCCCAAAATAGAAACCCCAAGCCCTGCGACGCTCTCTGCCAAAGGTCCCCCTGTAGCTGGGTCTCTCGCTTCCTCGCTCTGTCCTTCCTTCCCTCCCTCCCACATGTATGGAAGCTCGGCGGCGCGACTCTTTCCAGAGGCTTTTGTACGGCTGGCTGTTTTCGGCTTACGAGATTTCCAGAATGAGAGGAGGAAATAAAAGTATATTTTTACCCGGATCGACTCGAAGATGGAGGGAAATCGCCTGAGGACCGGAGGGCTCCGGAGCAACTCAGCTTCTGAGGAATTCCGAGTTCGTAGCAGGAGAGATGTGGAGGGAAGAAATAATACGCGAGATTTAATCGATCCATCGGAAGCTGCCATCACGCTTCTCTCACGCAGCCTCGCCACGGCTCGGGATCGTGGGCTCTTGAATGAGCTGCGTATCTGGGCGATTCCGCGATCCGCAAGGAAAAGGATTCGGAGGATCCCGGGTGTACCGGGATGCGACGCTTGTTTTATTCGCCAATGCGAGAAAGAATTGAGATCCTTGGCCAAGGGGGAAGCATAGTTTTGCGCTGGAGAGATTTTTGCCCTCATTTTGATTGTCGATATGAATATCCTCGATGTGTCGATAAGGTTGGTCCAAACGTTGAGATGATGGCATCAGTTTGGCCGAGGGGCCTCGTTCCGCCCCTAAAAAACGCTCTTTCCTTCGGCAAAAAAGCATTGAAGTTCCACCCATTCCGCAGCCAAGTGAGCCTGAGCCGTACCGTCTTCGGATCGAACCTGGCTCCCGATCCTCCAAGCAATGCGCTGACGTCTTCTCGCTGCCCCCAGGGTCAAATAGGTCTAGGTATAGAGCCATAAGTGATCACAACATGCGCAAACTTAGCGTAGATGGTAACGCAATGCATTCTCGCGTGCGACCTCACGATATCTATCTGCTCGAATGCACAGCTTGCATTGCAACTTTGGGTCACATGGCCGGGAAAAAAAACACTCGCAGGGAGAAACGAAAGTGTCGAGGGATGAGAAACAAGCGATCCCCTGTAATTTCGCTTCGGAATCATGTGCTCCTGGGAGACTTCATGTGCAGAACCTTGATCGACGGTCCCCAGTCGCGGACTCTGGCATCTGATCCGGGGATATCGACTCGCCTCTGGATCTGCCTTGAAGCTCTCGGACGATATCCTGTTTCACTGGAAATCATGCGGCGAATAAGTCGAGTGCTCAAGAATAACGGGCATCGCAGCATTATTTAGGAAAACCGTCTTTATTATCATGAATTGTTGAATATAAACTTAAAAATATACCAAAAGTATGCTGTATCGGGTTCTATACCGGCTCAAGAGTTGAGTTCCCGTTCGCGGCTCCGCTAGTTCCGCAGGGGTTTGATTCGCAAAATTCGCTCCGAGTTCGTCCGCCTCGTGCTTGAACGGGAATGAGACCCCAGCAAAGTCACTGGGGAATTCTGCCTCGTATATCGTTCCTCTTTTGACAGTAGAACAGGATTGGAAGTTACCAATTCTAAATCTGTCTCGAAACACAACTAATCAATTTTCCCTAGAGCGATTATTTTAGATGGATTCTTCCTCGATATTTGGGTATACGACCAGATAAATATCATAGATAGAGAAACAATGTCGACCGGGATGATCTCGCGGACGACACGACGTCATCGAGTACACAAGCATAGATAGGTTTAGGCTTCAGACTCTTCAAGGTGTTCGTACCGAACTCCTGGCTCTCGAACCAGACCAGAGATATTTCTTCTACGATGGCGGATCTTGCTTCCTCTGCACACAAATATACATCTGACGCTTGTCCACCTGGATTCGAGGCTCCGTCACCTTATAAATTATTATTCAACCATTTGAGGAATACGAAAAAATAGAATCGGATGGCGAACGAAACGAAAAACTTAATGAACTAGGTCAGTATCTGCAATAATCCCTCCTTGATTCAGAGTTTCGATTCTCTGCTCTGAGGAGAAACCATATCTGGATTATCGAGTCATGAACGAGCTCCGCCGGCGCCACCGTGCTCACGTTCGGACACATTCCACGATGAGTCCGGACAGCGGAGAGACGCCATGGAGCTTATCTGGGTATCCGTGTTCTGATCGACTATTTGTCGATATCTAGGTAACCTAATGAGGACTATTACCCTGACAGTCGCTTCGATCATTAAACCTCTCTGATCATTTTCGGTCTAGCGCAGACTGAGAGCATCCTCGTCGCGCTCCCTCAGCGATTTATCTCCTCTCGAACGACACGCTCATCGCACTCGTCATTCTTTTCTTCTCCATGAATATTTTATGCATTAGTAAGAAAGGTTCGGCACTCGGGAGTTCCCGTGAGTGCTGTGGCCTTCGGGCCGTAAAATCTCATCGAGTCATCTACGAGGGGTTTGAATGGATATAATTATCACGAGGCGACGCGACGTGCATGGAAATGCCTCCCACGGTCTGGCGCGATTCTCCTCCGGTGCAGCAGGCAATAAGAATATCCAAGAATCAGACATACCTACATGTTGCTAAACGAGCTCCGGGGGAGTAGCTCACTTCCTAAAGGGAATAATAATCCTCCGATCTAGCAGTTCTGCTTGTATTTTTTCTTCAAAAATAAAAAAGCCTCCTCCATTCGCGAACGAATATCAGTAATGAAATTCATCCATACTGATTTCTGAGCGGACCTTGCTCGCCCGCTCGCTTCGCATTCCTTCTCCTCCCACGATGGGAGCGCAATAACGATTTGAGATAGGACGCAGAGGGAATATTCGGTGTCTAGTTGTTTGTTTACTGGAAAAGCAGTACTGCAGTACCGCAGCACGGCATTCAACGCTGGTAGAAATTGACACAACGCGCAGTAGGGAAAGTGTTTTCATGGGAAACAAGTACGTTCCGGCCTCCTACTTCGGCCCATTATGATAATCAACAGTTGCATCGATATAACAGACAACGATTTCGATAATTGCAATCATGAGTAACCAGAATACGTTGGTCCCGTCGACGGCAAGCCCGAGCGCACGTACGCTCTTGATTGCGGTGCGACGGTTTTCGATTCCAACGAGTAGCACGGAATATTTTTTGCAGCTTTAAAATATTAAAATATAATTTGCTAGACAATAGTCAACATGGGCCGCTCCACCGAAACATGGAGATAGTCGGAAGAGACCAAGGGATATCGGGGAGAGGCGAGCGGCCTCTCGTCTCTCCTGTCCCGTGTGGGGACGGGGAAAGTTCGCAATATAGTGTGTCTTCGATTTTGGCGCTTCCGATTTCCCCGCGGCCGATTTTCTGCGGAAGAAATGCACCCGCAGGATTCGATTGAGGAAGTGTGTCAGACGCAAATACCTCTTCCGTAGGTTCCTCATGGCTTGGTACAGCTGCAGAGGGTTTCTGGGATTCCGTATCGGAAAGTTGGGAAAAACTAGATCAATTCGTAGCTGGATTCGCACTCCAGCAGGGAGACTGAGGTCAGCCACAGTCCACTAGTTTCGAGGGCAGCGTTGATGGAGATTAAAAAGAAATGGTTGGAAAATTCAATCTGTCCGCCCGAATCACTCTTTGATGGGCCTTCCGTGATAAACTCAGTGCAAAGTGTGGTACATTAAATTCACATACGCTGCGTCGAGGCGAGTTCCCCGCAAGAGTTCTGAATTTCGAAAACCGCAATTAAAGTCGTACCTCGACTAAATCAATCAAATCTTCACTGTGCTCCGAATGGTGCGACTCATAGCGTAGTTCTTCCGTTTCACGAGCCCGAGCCGTAACTTACGAACTCATCGTCGACGTTATATAAAAGTATAAAACCATTTCCTTTGAATGGCAGGGATATCCGATGAGGAACGAAGCCGTGGTGTTCCGAGCTGGGAACGGAGCGATTTTCCAGCTACGGATCTTCCTCGGCTCCACGAGAATTGCCGGTCCGACCCCATCTAGTTGGAGGCCACGAGAAGTTGATGCGATCCCGTTGATGAGTACGGGATTGAGAACTCGGTGTAATCTCCGTTCGACGACGGTGGACTCGGGGACGTCGACGATACGTTACCCGCAGACGTCGACAACAGTGAGGAGCCTGCAAGAAGTCTTCTCATATAATCAACTACGAGACTACACCTGATGATAGTTGGCGGAGTTTAATACTGCCGCCCGCGTCGTGCTGCGTAACGAAGCGACACTTTGTGGCAGCCATTACATCCGCTTGTTAACTTCTGGCCTGCTCGAGCCCGGCTTCCTTCATTTCCCCCTGTCTGCATCCGCTTGCGGAAACTTTGCCGGCTTCCACTTGGCCTCGTTGCACTCATCCGTTGAGTTGAACAGCTCTCGAACTTACCGAGTGGATGTGGCACCGAGACTGAGAGATGGTTTGGTGATCCACGGGTTTGCATGGTGTACGATCTTGTCCGGGTCGGGGAGCGCGCGAAATCCGCCGGGTAGTTAGACGGGTAAAGTGACCCCACGTTCCCTGTGTACATCATAGGCTGCTCGGCTGCGAATGAGGAAGGGTGAGGGCTGAGAGATCTGGGTCGCTCGAACATGGGTGAGATATTGCCACGGAGACTCATGACGGACAATTGCTGTTGGGCGGCCTGTGGATACAAATGCCTGTCACGTACAAAGTCACGCCCGGTAACAACTCTCGATATCCTCATCCCCGGTGAGGAAGGGCTCCGTTCGACCTTTCGGCGATGGGAGAAGTTCCTAGCGAAACGTCGCGTACGAACCTGTTGCGCAATTGCGCGTTGTTTGATGTAATTAGAGAACTCGGTCGATGACATCCGTGTGCCATTGTTTCGCTTAGCATTGCTTTTGAGCTTCGTTGATCCAAACTTGGTCTGCGCGAAGCTCGCCGTCGTGAAGGTCAGAGGTTGCGCCGATTTGTTCAGGAAATTTGGTGGCGTAGGAGAAACGCTCTTGTAGGACGACGAGGGAGACGAGCCAGAACTGAACGATGGATCGCAACGCTCACAGTCTGCAATGTGGTCGTCGGTCAGTCGAGATCGCGGGCAGTACTCCCCCTCGATGGGGTTTCGAGGGTCCTTAGAAGACCAACTCAATGGGTTACTCACTCGGATTCGGCGTCGGTGAGCAGTTGAGGCAATCTTCCACTTGCAGACCGTTGAGCTGCTGGGTTAGAGCATCGACCGGTTTGAAGCATTGCGCCTCAGGATTGAACGTTTTAATTACTTCGCGATCGGAGCGTTCCTCTATGCAGTTGGACTCGCTATAGAGGACCTTCACTGGACCTTTTTCGCTCATCTGATAAGATACCTGGAACATTCCTCACAAAACTCAGAAATCTATTCAAAGCATAAACGCATCTAGCAAATACACGCGTCGCTGCGGATAGCAGGCCAAGGAGGCGATCTATCGGTATCGGGAGAGCGCTACGATTTTAGCCGAAGAAATATGCGAGCTGAAAATAATTCCATGTACGTGTACGAACCTCTCCGGGGTCGATCCATATGGAGAGCTCTTGTGGGAGGTTTTCCTCGATATCACGGATATCTACTCCCGACTCGCGAGCTGCTATGGCGAAAACAGGATCGAGAGGTGGTGTCGTTTTCACGCAGCGGTAAGCCGAGCCTTTGAATGGTTGGTCAGGATACCAGTGGCCCTAGAGTGACAAGCGAGCACCCAATAGAATCGATAGCACATCAACTCTCAGGCGACAGCAACTCCTAGGCTATCATTCATGCCTTCGCGTGCTCGAGCGCTGTCGTCGAGAACAGATTTGCTGCATGTTCGCTGTATGTATATCCGAACAAATGTGGAATCTGAGCTCGATTCCACAGAGACCGTTTTCCTCATGGAAACTCACCTGGAATTTTACTTGCAGAGCTTTTTCGAGTTCTTCTCCGAAATGGTTCACTCGACGTCTGGGGAGTTTGTTATAGAGGAAGGAGATCAGGAAATTAAGCGCCACTTGAAGCTCCATCTGCCCTCAGTAACCACCAACTCGCTTCGTCGGACTCCACCTGCAGAATTCAATTACTCCTTTTAGCCTGAGCCTGAGATGGAGATGGAACAAGTTGCGTTTAATTAGACAAATGAAGGTGCCGCGCTAGTCCGGAGGACGCTTCTTAGCTGGGCAGACCGGCGTTTCTCCCAGGGACTGTCTTCCGATACCGCATCGTTCGAGCAGCAGCGCCGTCAACTTTGGGAAATCACTTTGCTCTGGCCGAGGGGGCGTCGAATGACGTTCCTTGGACTCTCAGTTCACCCGGGGGTCGTAGCTCGAATCGACGAAATCGAGAGACCGCCTACATCCGGCTAGGGCGCCCTAGCAGACTTCGTTGCAATGCCCCAGCAGAGCTCATCGCGGTATAGATTCGGCTCGGTTGAGTTGGACATGCATCCGGTCGCCGACAGAGTACGTCGAGTGTTTTGTAATCGAATATTGAAATATCTGAAGGGGGCATCGTATGTTCTTTTTCCCCCGCGAGAGCGATTACGCGTTATAACGTGACATAATCAGAGAGTCTACGGTTTGAGCTCTGCGGAAGTCTTACGTCAGAGCCAGTGCGATTCGGACCAAAAAGAATCCCGACTGCCCTATTGGATGTAGGAGATCATGGTACAGGTGGGACGTTTCCACCAGACTGAGACCTCTTTTTCACGTCGGTCGCGGCTTGGTACGCCGTCGACCGAGACGCTTTTTAGTGGTTCGAGCAACTTATCGTGGGCACGCAGAAATCTGTCGTGATCTCGAAATAAGGCGAGTTCAGACAGCGATTCAGTTGGGAATAGCCGCTCCTACAGAATCAATGGCTGTGAGAATGGTTGGCGCAGAATGCTCTGGATAGTAGTCGTAGAACATATACGTGCTCGAGAGGTCCCGACTGATGAAGTACAACGAGGTCCTTACGGAGGAGCGAGAGTCGTGCCGTTTACCCTCACCCTCGGATGGCCTTGGCACTAAAAATAAAACTGTGCCTCCGTATCGATCCCCCGCAGCCTGCTCCCATTCGAGACTATCTCGTACTGAAAGAACGAGCGACCGAATGGGCCAGCCGGCCACCCAGCCGACAGACCTAGCGTCCTACCAACTCAGCGACGCGCCGATTGGCCGGCTGTCAGACGTGGAGACGCACTCCCCAGACTGCCTACAGCACCGACAATATCTATCCGTATCGAGTTTGTCTGGCGCGCGGCCCGTGGACACCCCTATCGAATCGACATAAATAGAAAGAAGCATTTGGGAAAGTATCGAATCTACGCTTATCGGGACGACCGGTCGACACATGAAGCGAATTGGCAGCGGCTTCCGAACCGCAAACACCGGCAGCGGAGACCTTGACAATGGGTTTTCGGTCCACAACCGCTCACGCCGACAAACAGGCAGACACACACAGCTGTTAGCAAGGTCAATGCACTCGTCGATTATTACTTTCGTGAAGGGCCCGTTGCGATGGATGGGGATCCGCAACGAGACCGACGAATGCTGCCCTTTCGACTGAATCAATCGGGGATCTGGAGGAATTGAGACAACAGATCGACCTTCCAAATTGCTAGAGGTTTTTCGCTCTCAAGAAGAATCTGCTGAGAGGGCTGTTCTCGTGACCGGCCGTCGAATGAACGGAAGACCGACCGACCGACCAACTCCCACCGCATCAAGCCTCCTCTGCCAACCTACAGATCACTCATACTCATAGTCTGCTCGGCTAAGGCTGCTGCCAAGCTGCTGGGCTAGCTGGCGCACGGAGACCTAGAAGTGGAACCACAGCTAAACAGTCAGACCCTTGAAGCCAACAACGATCTCACCGGCCTATATTTCTATGAGATTCTCATTTGAGCTTCGACCATATGCTCAGCTCATAGGCGGAGGGATCGCAAAATCTCGTCGAACGAGACCGTCTCGAATACTGAATTCATCGATTGCTACCCCGCAACGGGAACCTCCGCTCGCTCGTTGGGAATTCGAATCGCTCTCATTCTATAGACTGTGCAACGGCTTCCCTCACGTCGGTTCCGGGCTGATTATTATCGAGCCGATCCCTGAGTTATACCGTAGACGGAAGCAGCAGTCGTATTTTCCGTCCAATATGGAGCTCATTCTGGCGTCCGATTGCCGCGCTTGATGCAAGTCCTCCGCTCTGCCTTAGCATGTGATTCGATCGAATCATACACAGGCAAACACCTCGAGCCATGGATAGGGTCCGACAGGCGCGCGCACATGAGATTTCGAAGCCTTGAACATTGCATGTGATGTCTATCAAATCTATAGCAGTGGAAGACATCGACTGACAGACTGACGAGTCGCTGACAAGTTCCGCCTCATCGACCGGCGACATCGAAAAATTAGATACATCGAAAAAACCAGACCGATAAGTCATCTTCAGACAATCATCCGATCGTCGACGATATTGTCTCTCAAGAGACCTGCCGTCACGCTGGCCAGGACTCCTCCCCCCTTAGGGGCCGGGACAATATGGTGGCATATTCCTTGTCGTTGACATAAAAGTGACCCTAATCCATCTGGTCGGGAAGTGCCCACCTCGCAGACGAGACTCAAACAGGCTCTCCGACTGGACAGGCTTGTCAGTCCTGCAAAGTTCCCACCCACCTCTTCGAAAGTCGAACGGAAGTTTCCTACGTCGTCGGCCGGAACTTCGTCGAGAGTGACAACGGTAGTTGTGATGATGATGATGATGACAACGACGACGATAACAACAACAACAGCGACGACGACGGCGACTAACACTGAAATGCTTCGAACGACGTTGGAAGGCGACCCTTCATCGAACTGGTGGCAATCTACGGAACGCAAGCAGCCATGGCTTTCGTTCGCGAATCGCTCAGATGTTATGCCCGCTGTCTCCAAACGTTGTGACGTTGTTCTGGAGCCGCTGGAGAACGCGAAGCTTGCCTGGCAATCTGACTACCCGCGACTAGACCGCCGCGCCATCGCAAGCTCTTTGGAGGAGAGTTGCGCGTGCGCATCTCTGGAAAGGAGGGAATGCTTGAGGGAGGCCTGCGAGCGACGAGAGTCACTCAGACGACCGCACTAACCAATAGACTATCGGACAGACGGATAGACAGACAGACAGGCAGATCTACCCAGACAACCCACGCAAAATCACACTGGACGGAAAACTCTCGTCGCCTGCAACATGCGTAGGCGGCAAACTCAACGAGACGACAACCGAACAGCGTAGCTCGCCACCGGACCCATCCTCTATCTCCCACCTGCAGACGCACTGCGACCCCAATCGGACTTCGGCCGGGAATCTCTGAGGAGCGACCTCAGAGCCTGAGCCGTCTTCCCGGCGAGACCCACTGCCCTCGTTCGACTATTCGACTATCACTTAGCAGCATCGAGTCTGATGTTACGGAGAATGAATCCACCGAGAATCCCGCGGTACCGATCGCAATCCGCTACGAAAATTTCCGTTCCTATCGGAGGGTCTCGGCTGTGCGAGGTCGTGGTCGGCTTCGGAAAGGGAAAATCCCCAGTCCGAATGCGAAATGGCGGACTGGCCAGATCAGACCTCGTTCAAGCACTAAACAACTTCTCCGATCTCCTCTGGCGTCCGCCTCGAGCTCTTCTCGTCATCGTGGCGTGGTTCTTTCTCTTGAAGACGCTCTGGCTGCTCAGCAACCGTGCGCCTCAATCGAGATAGGAAGGTATTTCCTCGTCAGCCACTCGGACGACTCATTCTCACATTCAGTCATTTTCAATGAAGTAGGTACATGCGTCATTGACTCTCACATTCCGATAAACAACTATGTCGGGAGACAAACTGTGGATCTTGCTCGCTACCTCTAGATCTCAGGTATAAAGAGCCCGAACTCCTTCCTTTCCTCTTCGCCGAGTTTCGCAGAATCGACGACCCGTGGAACCAGAGAGGGAAATCGAGAATGTATTTTCGATCGGAACATTCGAAGAACAAAAGAACGAGACGTCTCACTCAACTTCTGTGAGCTAACAGTCTGGATCATCGGTCGAGATGGATGAATTCCGAGGGATGGCAAAAATATATTTCAACTTCAGTGCGGAGACCAATAAGCTTCGAGACATGTCGTTTTCGTCGTGTCTCCGCCATCGTACTCAGCCAGTAGGAGGCTCTCGAGCGCTCTTCGGGCGTACCACTCGATAGAGCCTTCTCCATTCTCCACGTCCCTGCTCGGCCTGCTGGAATCCCCTACACAGGAAGGAAGGAACGGAAGGATGACCTTTGAGAGTAATCCCAAGCAGTCTCATGTTTTCAAGGCCAACTTGTCGTATTGGTCGTCGTTCGTTGACGTCACGCGAGCCCATTGGTCCTCAGCTGTTGACGTCACCGGAACGTCAACAAGAGAGGGTTTCGTAAGTGAGGGAGGGAACACCTCAGAGAGGGGTCAAGGTCGACTGAGGCTTCCAAACGCCACTGCCGAAACTTTCTGACTGGAATCAGCTGGAACTCGAGCTATAAAACGTTATCTCCTCTCCCCCCCCCTCGAGCGGGGTTCCTCCCCCGACCGAGATCGTCCACGGGAGCTTCCGACTGCCTCGTTCTCGTCGCCCACGTTCCCCATCTGACCCCATCGCCGTAGTAGCACGTAGTAGCGCATAAGTATAAATGGCATATAAGCGTTCTAAAAATAGACGCCACGATCCTCAGTGGCTTTTCCGGCGCGCTCGTGAGGCATCTGTCAATCTCTTTGAAACCAACCCTCACTGCAGGCACTCCGTGGAAGGCTATCGCTCTACTACCTGTTTGCAGCAGTCGCCGTCGACTCGGTGTGCCGCGTCTAGATGCAGCCGAAATAACGAACGACCCGTCTCTCGGAACCCGTATGACAATCAGCTGTTCCCTTATGACTCGGGCTTGGTGTCTTTTGAAGCTGCGCCTATTATAGGTCATGTCCGTCGTCACCTTCCGAACTATCAGGCCTGCCCTGAAGCGTCAATTGCGTATCATGGGTTTGCACGGGTCATTCCGATATTCTGGGAAGGCAACGCTCCGATTCGCCATTGAGACTTCTATCTTTGCAATCATTCACACCTCGATCTCCCTCTTGTCCACGTCCAGCCGAACGAGGGAAAACTCGAGGAAGGCTCCGAAGTGAAAGACGCCGGGTCAGCGAAGGAAAAAGACTCCGGCTGGCCACGCTAATTACTGTCGATCAGGTCGCCAGAAAATTACATGTCAGGAACTGGTGTGTTTTCTCAAGCACGACATCAACCTCTTCCCAGCTCACAGTCACCTCTCCGCCCACAGCCTCACCCCCCCCCCCCTCTCCCTGCCTTACTCCTCTGTTCCCGAATCGCGTCGGACAGGTTCTCCGTAATCAGCTTACATCGAATTAGCGGTTTGCTTTCACGGCTTACTTAGCTTTCAGCGGTTGTCATTAAGAGTCCGGGTAACGACCAACCAGCGAGCCTACCAGCGAGCGGACCAGACGAGCAAGTGCGGGATAATGACGTGTTCTCGCCATTATATTCACTCGTACTATGTCACACTATGGACTCGGTGGTCAGCTCGGGCTCTCAGCTCGTTCACATCGGGGCTTCGACGCCGCCAGTTCTATTGTGTCCGGAGACGAGCGATGTCTCACGTTCGATAACAGCTCGACAATTAGATACTCAAACCACTTGGCTGCTTGTCGCGGCAAGACAGCCAGAGCACTTGACGAGCCGCTGTTGCCACTCGAGAATTTATCATCAGCGGCTCGTCGCGAATCGAAAGTGCTAAGCAGCGCTTCCAGGAAAGCTACATGAGCGCCCAGAGATGAGTGGTTGCTCCGATGCGGTCTATTAATACCTGGTCCTGTTTCCGCCCTCTCAGCCACTCCCATTCGGGATGTAACGCGCGGCGAATAAAAATAGTGATGATCGTTCAATTACAAAAATCCGCTTGGCGTACTAAAATGAAGTATCATCGAGGAGAGTGAAGCGTAAGCTCAGTATTTTCGATGGGCTCTTTTTTATACCGGGCTTCGGCCCGAACTCACCGTCCGAGGTATACTCAAGGGACTGAATACGAAGGGAATCTTCGGATAAGTCTGAGGGTAGTTGGAGCCCAGATGGAACCTTCCAGAATAATGAAATAAGCTCCGGAATATGTTGTATCCTTGATGAGATTCACAGCCGTTCGGTTTGTCTTCGCCGACAGATCACCGGATCTCTCCTTGCTGGAGCCTTCTCTCCACCGCCCCCAAGCGTACGACTGTTATAAGCTACGGATATCCCCCAAATCTACGATTCCTAGAGGATGGTTTCGCAGAGCAATACATATTCAAGCGCTAGAACGGATGAGTCGAGCGGAATCTGGTGCTCCGTGGCAGAGACGCCCTTAGCGTACCCAAATTGACTCTGCTCCCAGCGAACGTAAATCCGGTTCCAGCTGTCCTGTGCACCTGCTGTTTGAAGTTTTCGACGTTTTCCAGGAAACTTAATCTCGGAGGGTGGTTCCCGGTTGGGTGCTCCAAGGCTCACTCCCTGTTCAGACCCAATGACTGAACATATATTTCGAATATTCCAGACGATCGCTTGAACGGTCATTCATCACCTGCGGAAGTCATACTTCTCCGCAGTTGATGACAGGAGACAAACGGCGCTACCAAATTTTCCGATTGTTCCTTCGCTTCCGGTCACAACTAGTCAGGAAGAAACCTTCTGTACACACCTACTCGTGATTCAAGCAACGGGAGGGTTTTCTCCAAGCTCGCGAGCAAACAGTGTATTCCTAGTGCCCGTCTAATTTCGAGAGTAGAATTTCAAATGAACAGCTTCATCCATTTACGGGATCCACATGGATCGGGATCTACCCAACCAATCTACTTCATCGGGGAGGCCAAAAGCTGGCTCATCTCCAGCTCGCAAAGTCGAGCGCTTATTCCTATGAAACCCTCGAGTAAAACATACCGCGGTATTCGAGGGAAGGTAATGCATACCCGGATGTTGTTGAAGCGCTGTGAATTACCTGTGGATCCACACTGACGCAGCGAGGTTCGGGATATTGCTCGCACGAGAGTCCCAGTCGAGAGTCATTACCGCGCTTCATCGGATTCCTTCTCGATTGCGCAAGTTCGATCCCGAAGTGAGTGCCGGGACGCCTCCGAGGCTCGATTCCTGAACTTCCGGGAATGTGTCTGCTTCATCACTCGGAATGCATGTTTATCAGGTTAAGGGCTGGGAATCGCCATCATCGGAGATCTGGTTCCCGAAATCTGGATGATCCTGACCACAGAAAGCTGGGAAATCTTTCTCTGTTTATGCGGAACCAAGGTTGCTGGTGCCTGCCTTATCATATCCCATCAGATTGCCGAAAGCTCGCGGGAGGTCGGTTCGCCTCGAGGAGAATCCTTGAACTCCCAGGTGTATCTAGGCAACGGAGTAATGATGTATGTTCGCCTGAGGTCATTTTCCAAAGATGCATTCGGGGTCGCTCTTCCCATGGAAATCTCCACGAGGTCAGTGAGGCGTGGGTTGTTTGCGGTGAGTATTCGCTCTCTTGCGAGCTCCAAAAAAGATCCAGCCGTTTCGACATCCGACATTGCGAGTCAGTGTTTGTTCTGGTGAACTTTTTCCCCCCTACTCCTCCTGCCGATGGTCGTCTTCTCTGAGCCCCCTCCCCCTATACGCATCAACGCGTCTCTTCCAGCTCTTCCGACTATCCCCTTTCCACCGACTAGAATCCGAGCTGACTGCAATCCTCGAGCCGTTCGTTGTGGCCCTTTGATTTCCGACTCCACTTCAAGCCCATCGAGAATTCCCGGGCTCGCTGTGAGGAGCACCTGCCACGGGCATAAGGCCTCTGGGGAAGTCGCCGCGACGCCGCGGCTCTGCGAAAGTCTCGTAAGCACGATAGACGACTCAGCGAGAACGGTTGTTGCGGCAAAATGACACAGGGTTTGTTTTACGGAGAAATATGCGAGCTTTCTCGCGGACCTCGGCGACCACTCAGAATCGACTGACACGGGAGCTTCGCTTCAGCTTCCAGACTCGAGTGTGAGTGCTGGCAACCGCGGTAATCGCTGTGGGAGGATAGAGATAAGCCGCGTACTGCGATGTCAAAACTCGGACGTAGTGACCGACCGAACGACCGACCGACTGACTGAGCGGGCAGCGGACCGACCGACCCTCTCCGAGTCGGAACGAGAGCCTACCGTGATGCCCGAACGATTTGCACCAAAGCTCGGAAGACAAATGAAGACGCATTGCCGGACATAGAGACTTCTCAGCTTGTCTCGTCGTCGACATCGCTGCAACGATGCCTTCAAATCATCCGACCGAGAACCATGCGTGTTAAGAGTTTAACCAGCTGAAACATTCAACGATGCACGGGACCCTCATGTAATTCTGGCAGAGCCGATGTACATATGTATGTACCCAGACGAGCCCTGTCTCGTAGCTCGAGTCTGAGATCCGCGCGGAAGTAGGAAATTCGTCCGTAGCGATCGGATACATTTCATATATTCAGATTATTTGCGGGACCCTCGTGAGGATCTTCACGATTTTAGCGGGACCCCGCTCATTCCGTAGGACGGCAGGGTTCCCACAAAAGCGGATTTCCCGGGAAGGTTCCGGGTCTAATGGGAAAAACCGTTCCGCTCTGTTCCGAGGGTCGATCAAGCCTTATGGATTGAGACGATCGAATCGTGAATTTTCGGAAAACCACTGACGACACAGAGGGAGCGCTACCGAACAACGCGTTAACCTCCTCGAGTCGATTGCGAAGTTCTTAATTACACCGTCTGCTTTGCATACTGAAGTACACCGCCGCACAAACGAAACTCGAGGCGCATGGGGAACTCATCACAGACAGGCTTCCCCGGATGACCGTCTGGCAGGCAATTCTTGAGGGGCAGGATATTCGCTTACCGGCCACAGCACAGAGGAATTCTCGCACACTCGGACGTTTGGTCTGTCGAGAATTATTTTATTGAGAAATGCTTAGGTGACCAAACTTTATTCAATGGCTCATCACAAGTTCCACATGAAATTCTCACAATGCTTCGGGGAGTGTTATCGTTACATGCGAATCTCGACCCCTTGCTCTCGATCAGAAACTATTGAGAAAAAATGGTGTCAAGACCTTCGCGGCGCCGCGGCCTCCGGAAGATCGTCGACGGCTGGCTTTGACGAATTTCTCCCCGCTCCGAGCCCCATGGAAAACGGGTGCCCCGAACTCGATTGGTGAGGCGAAATTTTCATGGGACAGAAGGTGACCCTCCGTGTGCGGGGTATCCTCAAACAGATAACTGCTATCCGATGTTAAGGTGACGATCGCTTTCTCGTAGGCCTTTTTCCGGCGGGGCTTCATCTTCTTTTTCGATAAGTAAACAACCTTCGGTTTCGGCTTGTGGTGGTGATGTTTCTCGATATTATAGTGGTAGACCTGGGAAGGAGAAGCGGAACGACTGAGCTTCGATCACTGCGGAATCATTCGAGTGTGCACAAACCCACGAAATGATGAGCTGTGCTTTCAGGTCACCAAGCCTGGAAACGCGGAGTCGATCCTGATCGTTCCGATCGCTCTATGGCGTGAGCTCTCCAACGGGTGTGTCGGACGGTGACTTCCGGCTCACTATTTACGTTTTCGAATGCTTCGATTTTAAAACAAATGGGCATCCCATCTAGGATCTCAGGAAACATCTGAGCGGATCTCTGTCGAGGAAGTTCACCTGATACTGTGAAGAGATGCGGAATCGGTCGAATCTCTTTATCGGAAGAATTCTCCCGAATCTACCGCATATTCGCTTCTGACCGCCGATGTCGTATTTGTCACACCAATAAACACAGCGAGAATCGTGAACTTGAGAATCACCGCCGCGGCGGTACGAGCACAACCTTCGCAACTTGACAAACTATTCGCGCAGCAAACGACCCACCGGTATAACACGATCCTGAATATGCCTGACAAGTAAATCAATGACGTCCTCACTTCCGAAACATCAGAATATGTTCATGAGGCGCCCGCGCCTCATATCTTAAGCGAGAAGACTAACCGGGACGGGAATCGGCACTGCGACAGGTTTGGGTACGTGAATGATGACCGTTTTGGTTGAAGTTTGGACGTGATGCTCGCCCGAGGGATGATGCTGCTTATGAGCATGAACACCTGTTTGGAATGAGACACACGAGTTAATGGTTATGTGAATCCTTGCCCGCTTCGGGGAGTACAGCGGAGTTCTGGGGACACCGACAAGGGGTTTCAGGGATATTCGCCGGGTTGAGAATTATTGAGCGCGGCAAAATGCATTTGCGGGTTCTCGCTGGCCGACCGGAGTGTCTCTCCGCGAAATGCAATGCGTATCCGAATTTGAATTTGAATCCGGAGTATATCGCCTATCTCCCTGGGGGCGAACACCGCCGAGTGATTCGGAGCTCACGCTAGGCACTATCTGAGCGGGAGCTCCGCGGAATCACTTCATTCAAGCCTTCAGTCTCTCTCCGAGCCGACCTGAGGATTGATTCCTCCTCAAGGAATCTGGGATGATTGGGAAGGGAACGCCGCGCGGACGCATCGACGCTAGAGAAGAGGATGCTCCCGAGCGATGGGACCAAAACTTGTTTGTATATTAATGTCTCGAGGAGACGATACGGAATTTCCAATCCCTAGCGCCCTCGATCTTCGCGCATGCGTCGCTTAGCTATCGATGACACGACCGTTTCACTCGGACTCGCACCACGTATGTTTTCCACCACATACACGTAATGCATATCCAGATTCTCCGCCCCCGCTTCGCATCGATTCCGCATCAAATTCGTCGATCGGAGATACTTTTCCTAGCGTGACGAGAAGCCACATCTGCTGCGGTTTCCCTGGGCCCAGGTTCCGACAATAGAACTTCCGGGAATCATTATCTCAGCTACCAACTGTCGCGGAACGCTGGTTCCGAGTGTCCTCATGGACCCTGGCACCATCCGTTCGCGATTGCGAAAATCAGATCCATGAAGAGGTGAAGTTTTTGTTTTGGGCTCTCAGAGGAGTAACGCTTTGCATCGGCGTAGCTTCTCATCCGATCGAGTCTTTGCGATGCTCCATGTGAGCGACGGGTGGGACGAAGTCCCGCGGGTGCGGACGGCCGCGGTCAATTCATTCTAGCGTCGATCCGCTCAGCCGGAGGAAAACACTGAACATAGTTCCCGATCATCAGAATGGTACGGATTTCTTATCGGCCATCGACCGTGGACGATCGACGACCTCCGGAAGAACGCTTCCGTCTGAGACTTAAGCGACCCGCGGTTGTTTCCTCGGGGTGCGATGGGGAAATATGGGTGGCCCACCGATTAGGCGACCTCCCTGCCCTACCCCCCGCCGACGCACGACAGGTCTGGAATTTTTCCGAGAAAACCTCACCATGGACTCCGAAGTCGAATCGTCCAGAATCATCGAGTCATGGAAAACGAATCGTCCTTGTGAATCTGATGCACTATCCAGTGAATCGGAATATTGCAAAGCGGATGTCTCGATTGACCAACGCGAGCTGGGAGAGGCCTAATCGGTCGATTATGGGAGATCAAGTCCACGCCATTTTTCGATATGGCTTCAAACGAGGAATCAGAGGCGAGAAGAAGACGCCCAGCACTGACCAGTTGAGAATTCTTTCAATTTTTTTCCAGAGCAAGGCGTGAGTTCATTTAAAGCGAAAGAAGACAATCATCACGACCCTCATCGCCACCGCAAAGCGTTCTGAATCGGTTGAATACGCTCGATTTGGTTCCCGCACCGGTACCGAGCGGCGGCGAGACAGCGTCCCGAATTCTTTGTTTTACCAAATTGACGAGGAAGCGGCGACTGGGGCTCCACGGCATCGGAGAATAACAAGGCGTTAATCTCCCCATGGGCTGAGACCGACGAAATATTTCTCTCATTTTCCTCAAACGACGATGAAAACACGCGGTTCGACTTCTTCTGACAATCTCTCCTGCTCCTGCCTTCCAGTCTCAAGGCTCTGGAGTGGACTGTACGGCTCCTCTCTGAGTCATGAGGGCGTTCTTGACCTTTCCAAATATAGACCTTTCCCCGCACTCGCGAAATTTGGGCTGTGCTGTCTGTTGACGTCTCTTGTCCGGGATCTCAAAGAGAATTATTTCTTTCAGGAAGTTCTAATATCCATCAAAAGAATGTCGGCATCAAAAGTTGAGTGGCATTCCTTATCCTCTCGCAATAGTCGCTTCACACAGAGGTGGAGGGAATTTCCTATCGACGTCTCAATGAGTCGTTATCGACTGCAGAACGATACCAGTCTATCTCATGAGGCTCGAGGAACCTTGCCTGGTAGCTCGCGAAGCGAGCCCGGATCCCGACTCCATAGAGACGGAAATCGGCCATTTCGTACCCGCGGAATTTTCTCCCGAGAGAGGTGACAGTCTTGAGGCACATCTCGGAGATGTCGGGATCCGAATTTAGCCTCAGATGCCATACCTATTCTCCTTCTTTGAACAGATACGCCTGTCCGACTGCTCGACCTTAGGGTCGACTATCTTATATACCGTATTTATTCTAATAGAGTGGCATGCCGCTCTATTTTTCGATCCCCTCATCAGGCGTCGGTCTACTGGAGCATGCCGTTCTATTGGAGGCATGCCGCTCTATTTTTCGATCCCCCATCGGATGGGCGGTCCCTATTAAAGCTGATGGAGCCTACCCGTGTTTTTTCCAAAAATGACTATTCAAACGATCTCTGCCTTCACTTACGATGAATCGTCTTGTATACCCTTGATATCTTCACGGAATCTAACAATCTATACCACCTTCCCTCAAGTTATTTTCCCCTGCCGCTCCATTAGAGCATGTCGTACTATTGGAGCATTCCGGTTATTGGAACATGCCATTCTATTAGATTAAATACGGTATGTGAAATGATCAGCACGAATACCCCTGTCAAAGCGGCACACATCGAGGATGCCGTGTACCCCGCGATTGGCCCAGAGCAGTTTTCGCGATCGCAAAATTGGAGTTAGGTACTGAGGATGCTCCGAGCGCCCGTTGCGCTTTTTGTCGGGACTATCCCGTTTGTACTCGCCTGATTTCTCCTTGATACTCTCGCGCCTGAATAGATCATCTCGACTTAAGTTTAGCTCCGACGCAGGTCGATTTCGATTGTTTTCGGTACCACCTATTATCTCGGCCAGTTTTCGCAACCTGAGATTTCGCGCACCGAGGGCCGGATACGTACTACAAAAATTCCAGCTCGAACAGCGAGCCATTCCTCCCCCGCACGGGGAACAACGGGTAAGCGTGAGGACGTGAAAATATGATTCGAGCAGGCCTCTGCGAGGAACCCAACCGCTCGAAAAGGGTACATAGCCCGCCGTGAAGTAAAGAAATGCAAGAAGTGCGCCACGCTCACCTAAGCTTCCGAAGAGGGCCGCTATTGGCACGACAGCTTCTATAAACTTCTTGCCCGCTTTGTACCTCCACTTTTTAGCGTCGATAGAAGGCGTTGCGAGACAAACCGTTAGAACGATTACCACGAAGCACGTATTCACATCCGAACGCAAACGTATCCGCGGCATTTCTCAGGCCAACCTCTAGATGTGGTGGTGCTCATCCGTCCAAGAACGTCCGCTGACGCAGAGGTGAGGGCGCGACCGCTTACTGAAAGTTCCAACGCCGTCGAATCCAAGGGAAAGAACGGTCCGGGGAAAAGCCCACATCAGCGCGGAGAAAGGGGGAAAGCGATGGCAGTTCCCCAGATGATTTTCTCTTGGTCTGTGATCTCGACGGCGAAATCTCGCCCATACCCAAGTGTTGTGTGCGCCCACGTCCGAGCTCTCCGAGTCAGAGAGCGCTGGCCCCATCTTCAGAAACACGAGTAGCACCCATTCACGGCTCACATGGTCTGCTAGGCACATAGGTCTCGTACTCGAATCGAATTTACGTTGCCATCCGACGCGAAGCTCGCGCTCTCCGCACGATTGCATGACTTCCTCTCCGAATATTCATTCGCCCAATCTTATGAGATGCGGAGGCAGCCGTGAGAGTCTCACGGTGACGAGCTCACCGCGACGATGATCGATGTCGGGAAAATTGGCCTATGGAAAATGATTTCCATGAGTCAGTTTCTGCTTCACATGCTCTGCGGAATTCCGCTCCGATACTATTCGTGCGTGTTACAGGAGCCGCGCCGGCTCCATCAGAGACATGGGATGTCAGCGTGTCGACACCTAAAGTGAGAGACGACTTTCCGTATTGAAGGAGGCCAGGAATCTGTCATCCCGAGAGCCAAAAGCTCCTGAACATCTATAGCTTCTCGTTTTCCAGGAGGACCTTGCTACGTCGACGTTGCATCATAATTTGCTTTCGATTGAGCCATGGAATGGGCCGATTGTGGACTCATCTGTGTCCGGATTACTTCCGCACATTCGAGAAATGCACCGGCACGTAAATGAAGAGAGTTCTCAGAATACCAAGAAGAGCCCCCATCAGATACATTCACGTACTCGTCGCAGTCGACTCGCCGTTCGTGGAAATCACGAGGGCTCACGTCAGAACAAGGAAGATCCAACTCAGCAAAACTCCACCGGGAAGCGAAATACACCGAGGCGGAGGAAATCTTGGAAGCTGACCGTATCCAACCAATGTTCAAACGCAGACACATTTTCACACGCGATTCAATCCCTAGATTTCAACATCATTGTCGTAGTACCAGTGGCTCCCATTCACCGACTGGGACACATAGGAATGCACATATATGTTTGACATGCGGACAAGGGGCTCTATACTTCCACGCACCGGTGTGCGATCCGAGACCGGGACTCGAAAATCCCGAAAGGACTGAGGTCCCACAATGTGAATAATTACATGCACTGAACATTGTCTCATGATAATTTTCTTTGCGCTGAATTGAATGGCGCCTGCCTATAGAGAAACAGGAATATCGTGAGAGGACAGACCCCGTAGGGCGGCGTTTCTCGCATTCCCGAACTCTGCGCCAAACCTATCCATGGCAAGAGAAGTTCGCGCCCCATCGATCTTCTCTGCGAAAATAATCGAGATCTGGATGAAATAATCTCAAGATACCTAAAAATAGTAATGTCAACGCTGTAGGCGATGGCAAGCAATTATATCCACGAAACGTCTGTGAAAATGACGGGATGGAGCTCTCATCGGGTGTTATGTTTCCCAACGGTATGTTATGAGTCGCTCAGACGCGTGATATTCCACCCGTGGGCTCCCCGCCTCTGAACGGTCTGGGCCCTGTTGGCGGATCGTGAAACCGAGTTCGAGAAACACAGCCTTAGGATAGGTATGTCGAGGCATAATTGTCCACAGAATAAATAATTTCTCCGTCACAAAACTGCTCTTGTTACGCGTTTGATGGCAATGCGTGGAAAAGCAGGGGAAAAGCTCGTTCAATGGGGGAATTCTCATTCAATAAAGTCACTGTGGGAATCTCTTTCGCAACAGACGGCGACGATTTGGAGGTGTTGTAATAGGGACAACACTCCCCCTGAGCATTCATCAGGGCTGATTCGAACTTTCTCTCTGATCTGGAGAATACACATTTCCGGAATCATGTTCTAAAGATCCGCTCATCGTAGTGATGGGTCCTCAGTCGACACAGGCTGCTTCCCAGAGACAACCATGTGAATCTCCCGTCGGAGTGCTCTTGCGTGCTTCGCGGTTCATGAGTTCCTCTTGACAAGGGTGAAATCGGATCTCTCCGATGGGTATTTCAGGAGAAGCGCCAAGAAAGTGCTCGGATATGTGGTAGCGGCCAAGATGGGTGCAAATGTCAGACTCAGTATGAAGCTCTACGGCTCTCGACATTCCAACTTGAAATCTCGACGTACGGATCGGCCATGAGCTGCTTGACTAGCGACGGGGCAGTCAAATTGAAAACTTGAGGGACATGCCAACGCTGCCGTGGACGCTCTTGTCCCTCGATCGGTGACGGAGTAACGGATCGAGAATGTTTTTCTTCCGACAACATCTTCTTCAAAAATGGTTCGAAAGAGTGGTGATTGTTTCGGGAGGTCCCAGGAGTAAGATTTCCCCCTCTGTATTTCGAGAGACTATCCCTATCCCTCTCCGCAGATCTCGCTGCCGCACATCATCCCAATGCCAGTGCGAACTGATCCGCAGGTTCAGATCATACATCAACACCATTTCTGGGGGGAACCTCAGCCTTCGGCGTCAGCCACTTGGTCTCCGGACCATGATTAGTAGAGCTGAAACTTTCATGTACTGAAAAAACTGAGAATATGCATGCAATAATGAGGGGGGATATCTGCTGTTCCGAACAAAGCACACGCATGATGAAGTTATCTGACTCCGATGTCAGATCTATGGGTTACAATATACAATAAGAGTCTTCCTGAGGTTCTCGAAAGTTAGACTATGCCGACGATCGCTCAGGATATGTTTTAGCGAAGAGAAACTCCTTTCCACGTCCACCGCGGAAAGAGGAGCAAACTTGAAAGATGGCAGCTCGGCTGGACGAAATCGCCGCTGCTTGTACCATCTGTATTCTCTCCCTTCAAAATCTTCGCTATGGAACTTATGCGCTCGTAGTTTGGGTTGCGATAGCGAACATCCGTACATTTCCGACGAAAACTCTCACCGATGGGCCCGGGGTGAGCTCCGTCGGGTCCAGGGCATTAACCACTGAGGCGACCGCTTCGAAATGCTGGCGTAATGTATCGCAGCATTGACCCACGTGCCCCACCTTGTGAGGACGGGCTGTGGTGTCAGGGGTACGTTGGGAACCATCTCACGGGATTTCGTGACTCTGGAAGCGGATTCAAGGAAAACCTTCTTGCCGTGCGCGGCCAGTTTGTCAACATCGGGGAAGACGAGACGGATTTTTTCGGCTACTCGATGCAGCGCGTCCGCTGCACAGGTCGAATGTAGCATTCTCGGGAAAAGGACTTTGAGGGCCTTGCCTGCCTTCTTCATATAGGCTGCACCATCCGACACGAACAATAGAACCTTGTCGGGATCAACTTGTTCGGGCCAGAGAAGTCCTAATGAGCTCATGAAGACCTGAGAGATCGTCGTACTGTTTGTCGCTTCGAGATTTTCTGCGTGCAGGAGGAACGATTTGCTTGCCTGGGCTTCTAAGGTACCGACCACTACGTGAGCCACGAAGCGACCCATGGCGTCCGTAGTTTCATTCACGGGAAGCCAAATGGATTTGCCGTGAACGTAGCTCCTAATGAATTCCAGTTTGCTTTGGTACACATCCCGAATGTGATTCTTGGGCAGGGCGACCGAACAGGGCGTTCGCTGAGTGGAGTACTCCTCGCAGCGAGCTCGCAGCTTCTCATTGTTCAATTTATACAGAAGTATGCCGGCTGACAAGAATGCATCGCAAAGATCCAGATTGAATTGAGATTTCTTGCCCGATGCCTCGAGGTATGGAATCATCTGTTCGACGACGATTTGTGTCGGACTCCATTCACTTGCTGCACACACATGACTAAGAACTTCTTATCGACTAAGACTCCTCGTTCACAGGCTTTGCAGAATAAAACTTGACCATCAGAGAAGAGTATCTCCTTACCAAAAAGTTTCACGTACGTTCCCAGTCTCGACCTTGTGGACGGTTTTTCTCTCGGCATCCTCGAGGCGGCACTGTAATCGCTCGACTTGGTCGCGAAACATGCATTTTGAGCCGAAATTGACCCGATCATGTATGAGTTTCAGCTCTGAATGATTGCTGACCCGATACGAGTCACACCCACAAATGCACAATGTCATAGGATATCATATGACAATATCATGGGGGTCCAATTATGACCGGCTATCGGTAGTACGAATCTTCTTCGTTCAGTGATTCAAAGATCGAATCCCGATAGTGTTCAGAGCTTTGCGGATTCTGTCACATCAATAGATTATACCTCCCAACTCCCACCATGACGAAGATGCCCCCCGCGAGGGGAAGATGGACAGACGAGGGAAACAATGATTTGTATCTATATTGGACTCTCCTCTTCCTTCAGGGAATTCATTGAAGCGCGAGAAAATCGACTCGGAATTTTCACCAACATGCCTACAGGGCAATGACGTTTCCGCGGCAGGCTTCAGTCCTAGATAGAGCGCGCTGCTGGAGGACAGTCTGAGCATGGGAATTCTAATGTACTCTCGGCACAGAACCTCCGAGCCGGCCCAGGTCTACGAAAACACCCTGACTCTCTGGAGGACACAATCTTCCCGATAGAGAACGTCCGCGAAAGCTGATTGGAGATAGAACTGGATCCGGTAAGTGAACCAGAATCAAAACTCGACGGTATTCGGTCGAGAGACATAGGGAGGAAACTCAAAATAAAAGCTTGACGTCAGAAACAAGTCGGTGATCACCGAAGATGGTCGGTGCCAGGCAGCGAGCCCCGGAAGCCGCAAGACATGAGCTCTGCACAGGGAAAGAGGCCATTTATATTTTCACAACCTCACGCACTTTATGAATTGAGAAGTGATGATCAAAGAAGGTCATCCGAACGGAATCGTGAAAGTTTCTTCTGAATGATCGTTTCGTTCCTCGTTCAGGATTCGGTCTGACCGCAGCTGATCGAAGCATGAACAGCCGAAGAGGGATCCACGGGTCTCAGCTCTGGTCGAATCGATCCGTCTCTCCTTTCAGCGCTGATCGCCGCTAAGGGTGAAGAAGTTCCGACGACACTCACCTACGCCGCTCAGGATCGCCGCTAATGGCACTGCAGCTCTGATGAGATGCACGCGGGTCTTGTATCGAAGTATATCACCTTTCTTCTTCGCCTCAGCCTCGAATCGCATGACAACACACTGCACCACAAGGATGACTGCGAAGCACGCCTTGGCTAATTTGTCCAAGTTTCTCATTTTTGACTCGAATCAAAACTACCCGGGAGCTCGCTTTTAGCTCGTCAAGATCGTGGTATCAAAGTGAAGGACCGTATCGGACATTCAAGCTCTGCGAAGAAGAGCGATGGCTCTGACCGCCGTCGGGGAGGGAATTCGCTAACGTAACTCGCATCACGCGAGGAAGAATCTTCCCCAAAGTTCGACATAGGTGTCCAACTTCGCATGCCCAGCGAGCCAGATCCGGTACACACCGCGTCTACTGAATGATCTTGCACCGATGGGAGCCGGCACGGACATCTAGCTCGGACGTTAGTTCGGTCCCGAAATCCTATGCTTCAAGCCTATCCTCCGACTTCATCTATCGAATCATATCTGCGCTGCTTTCGGCACGAGGCGGAATTCATAGATTTCCTTCCCACCTCCAGCTAGATTCGATCACCGGCTGAGGCGAACTGGAACCGTGTCTCAATATGACACGTCTGAACGACGACAAAATGCTTTAATGGAACCTGGGCATTTTTCGGAATCATTACCGAATTACCAGCGTCACCAGCGTCATGACCCGATCCAGAATCCTTCCGAATCCGAAGAACGGACACAGGGTCATGACAACACGGCTCGGAATCCCTCTGATTGTTGGAAAGGAAACCTGGCTCGCGATCGTCCCCCGTCGATTCATTTGACAAAGAGTCATCAAAAATAGCAGGTGAAAGGAAGAAGAGTCGAAATACTAGTTTTAGCATGCAAAACGCCCATAAGAAACATTAGATGGAACCATCGGAGTGAAGTCATTATTTCAGACAATTTCGATGGGTTCTACACTCGCGCAACACGAAGCTCCCTTGTTACTCCAGCCGAATTTTTGTTCGCCAACGATACCATAATGGTTTAGGAAGGCAACTTTCTCAGAAAAATCGGTAAGAACCCATTGTTGTTCAATCTCCTTCCGCAAGAAGCCCTCATTGACGCGCCAATCTCACGTCTCCCTGAGGGAAGCTTGAGCGTTGATCTTCACCGGGCAAAATCGCGGTTTACGAAGGCACGGTCACGATTCTAACACAATCCCTCGAAGACGTGTTACATCAAGCACCGGAGAGGAAATGTCATTGCAGCCTCTTAGCTTGGGACTGAAACGTCTTGATTCATTTCCCCATTCTGCCGTAGCTCCAGTTCGAGGAGCGCATGCGACGCGTCCGCGAGAGGACTCCTCAATCCCTCCCCCCCTCCTGTATGATAGCCGGATGCCGTGACACTAATGCAATCTATTGAGGTTGGCTTTTCGATGTCAATCATCACTAATTCTAGATGTTGGTGCCACAAGACCCAAATTACCCGTCGGGTCGGCAGGGCGGATGTAGAAGGACGCTTGTTCCCGGGCGCAAAAATTCAGGGGCCCAGAATCTCGATTATTCGCCGCAGCAAAAGCGAGAACAGCAACATTGATGTAGATACACATATGGTGTAAATCAGGGCTGTCAGACCTGGAGTTTCTGGCGGGCGCCGGAAAGCTCGCAGGCCACCTTATAAATCTACCATTGCAAGAGCGTAGTATTAATGAGGCCTCCGACTCGAAGAATGCAAGGGACCAAGCTTCACATGATTTGCGTAGAATCTTCAAGAGAAGGCTACTATAAATTGTTTCAAACTCGGGACAGATTCCAGCCTCTGTTGCCGGCCGGTGAGTGAGTGGGGGTGTTACCCTTTATGTCTATGAGCTGAGAGGCGGGCGAAGCATTTGGAAAATCTCGTCGGAGTGCGGTAGTGTGTAGTGTCGGTAGCCATTCGTTTCTTTCCTGGGGCTCTTCAATCAGGAGCAGGAGCTTCGAAAGGACATTCTCGTCTAGGAATCTAGTCGGAATGGGAGCACCACTCAGAGATGCTTTGGATCTTCGCGGGCCGACGAATCCCAAGAACTTCGCTCCCGATGACCTGCATCTGTCGCAGCTCCTGTCATGTATTCACTCCTTCATGGGTCATGGTGTTATGACTTATGACCCGAGGCCTCAATTCAGCACGAGATGCTGTGAGCTCGAATTGCGCGGAATGCTTCAGACAGACAATGTTGGTCAGGTTCAGGTCTCAGCTCATCCTCTCGTGGATCAAGGATCAAGGCATGGCAAGCATTCTCGCCTTCCGCTCGAACGATACGTCTGGAAATCTCTCCTCAGGAGGCAAGCCGGGGATTCGGAGCAAGGCTCTATTCCAACTTCGAACATCGGACCCGGGAGTCTCCGGCATTCTGAGCTCAGCCTCCGACTTTCTCCATAGAACATCGTCACCGGCCCACAGGTCATCGAATAGATATACTCGGAAGAAAGAAACTCGTTTTCTCCGGCCTGATGTATCGCGCACTAACCCATCTTTCAAAAGGATAGGCAGCTGGGCTCGAGCCCTCTTAGCGAATTATCTCGGCTTGGGGTCTGAAGTTCGAGGAGATTCTCCTCGAGGAGAACATATCCGAGTTGCTCGTGTGATCTGTAACTGGTCTGCAGAGCGCGACTCCTCGCTTTCGGTCACCCACTCATGGCAGAAGCTGTTCGGCAGGCTTGCAAGACTGAGCTCCGCGTTGGTTTCTTATCAGCGAGGCTGCAGTCTCGGCAGAAGATAAGGACCTCGCGCTTCAATGTAGGTAGTCATTGGCGAGGTTCGAGCTCCCAGGATAGCATTTAAGCCAATGACAACCCTCCGGGCTCTCGGGGGCGGAGCCTCGGTCCTGGGGCGTGGCCTCTCTCTCGCTGGCTGACTGGCCAGCCTAGGATGGAGACCGGTCATGGAGATCAAAATGTTATGCTCTTCAAAATGAAAATTTGTTTGACTTGCTTTGCGAGCTGACACAGTGTCCTGCAGCTGGGTGACCCGGAGAGACGTTTCCAGCCGCGGAAATCTGTGCACATTCGTCAACGAGATTAGCTTCCTCAAACATGCCGCATTCGGGTGAGTTTATATTGTAATCCCCAAACGCTAACGAAAAGATGTCCGGGGAAAGCTATTCCCCAGTGTGAAGTTCAGAGATCTCGCTTCATACGAAGAGAGAATGTCATCCGAAAGCTGCGATGGACACTGGCTGACGTAAAATCGAAGATTCCCGAATGCTTCGATCTCCTCCCGCATCATTTTGCTTCGCTATGCGTGTCGGAATGCTTCACGGAGTCTTCCCGAAGTTAACTATCGTATGCCTAAGAGTCCGGAATTCGCCGGAAGAGGGCTCCAGCCCCGCTTGCGAACCAGGCATATTCCCGATGAAGCATGGTGCCCCACACAACTCATTACTTTTTATCGGCTCCGTGCTCTTCCCGAACCAGGTCACGTATGAATGATGGTGTAATCTTCGCGGAAAGCCCGGGCGTCATGTCGATGGAGCGTTTGCTTGTATTCGCCACACCTTTGGAAATGTGCGTTCTCCGAGGAGGATTATTCGATCTCGCCAAGTTCCCGCCAGAAAGGTTTTAAAATGATTGCGGAATACGATTCCGACAACCCGTGGGCGGGAGATTGAGTTGTCCCTTGCGGTGTGGCTGAGCTATTCGAAAATTTTCTCCTAACTCTTCACAAGTGCATTTGGCTGTAGGTACCCTTCCGAGTTACTGCGGTAGCTCGAGCCTTTGATTCGCAGGAATATGGACCGGAAAGCACGAAGAAAATACTGTAGGCTTCGACGTTTGATGGCCTTGAATCACGAATACTGTTGTTTCCAAATGTAAGCCCCAAAGATTGCCCAGGCACGGGACTTATTCAGCAGAATGCAGGACTTGAGGAGACCTGTATGTGGAACGCTGGCCTCAACAGCGGACTCGAGAGCAGGTGCACCCGAGATGCCAGTCCGCAGAACAAGCTCGCGAGCTGCAGACCTGAGTTTTGCGGAGGGTTACATGGGTGACTCCGGAAGCGATGTTCCACGGCACCTCGCCTCATTCCGGTGCTGAAATTTCAACTTCTCCGTCTCCACTCTTACCGCGAATTGCGGCGGCTTGCGCACCCAGCTCCGCTTGGCCATAGCTCGAAGAGCCTTTGCCGGGGCTCGCCCGGAAGAAACACGAGCCAACCACAGTTCCCGTACGAATTAGCCGGCAGACGGCTTGTAACCAGGATGGGGAGGATGCTTTGTCACTGCCTATGAGTATTCCATCTTTCTATACTTCCCTATACTGCACCTACTTGATATGGAGAGGGGGAGGTGCTCGGAGCTCTCTTTTCGTATTTGTCAGCTTCAGGGGATGAAGGAAGGGCATTGCGACGCGCGATACGTTTTGCATTAACCGCCGTACCTCACGCAGGTGCTGATCCCGCGCCTTGTTCGTGAAAATCGTCTCGTGAACGAACGCGGTGACGGAGTGCGTGGGCAGCGTGACGGCAGATCCGAGCCAACCATCTCCCACGCAACACAACTTTCTGCCCATGGCCAGCTCCGGTAATATGAATTCACGGAAGATGCGCGAATCGTTCATCGCGCTGTTACGTCCGGAGGTGATTTCTGGGACTCGGAAAAGATCGTCTTAGGTTCCGAGGCAGAACTCGCATACGAAAGCACCCCCTCGCGACAAATCAGAATGTCTCGATGAGGTCATGTCGCGAAAGAACGTCTAAGAGCGTTCCTCGAGTTCTCGGGCTCCATGGAACTAGCGGTACGAAAGTCGTTCCACGATCGAGTCTTCATTCAACACCAAATATTGGCCGGATTCGAATGATGGAAACCGCCTCCTGGTTGTTCCTCGCAATTTTATCAAGCTTCCGTGCGGAAATTCGATATTCCGCACCACGCCTCGGTCGTCTTGATGAACTACTTCGGTCTCGAGTTTTAAGTCCTGCAAGCATGACCTGAGACTCGCGAGCTAATTATCTGAATGAAAACCTGCCGGCGAGGGACCATTTCGCGGCAGGGTTCTGATCTTCAAGCGAGTGAAAGCTGAGTGGATCTCCCATCGGGAAGAGCTTGAAGGGACAGTTACGGGACAGCGGCGGATTCATGGAATCTCTTCTCGCCTCTCAAATACGATGGAACTACTGTTGCCGCGAATCTCTCAGAGCTGTGATGGACCCCGAAAGGCAGATTTGCGCCGTCGAGAGGCATCGAAGTATCTATTACGTTAAATTCTCATCGAACGCCACCACAGCGAAACTCCGCCAATTCGGTTCCTTGAGCCCGGAAAGACGGCGACTTCCTACCCAGTCGAGTTTTCACGCTTAATCTAGGATGGAGAGCTGCTGGAAGCAAGACTACTAGGGGTTTAACGTCAAGATGATGAACTTGTGGAACCCGAGCCTCACGTATTCATTTCATCAACTCAAATCCGAAAAATCATGGAAATTCATCTGCGCTCTGATATCCGCCTAATCTGAGAGGGTGAGGCTGGCGAGAATGATCGACCCCTCATTGTCCCATCGGCAACCGTGCTGATGATCGCTGCGCGGATTCAGGAGCATCGGTATCGCCGAGCGAAGCCAGAACTCTGAGCGTCATCTGCGGAACCGCGCAGCAGCGTTGACCTCGTCCCGATCGAGGATTCTGCTGCTGACAGGTTCACCCCTGAGGATCCGGAGGTTGCTTGCGCGATGACCGATCCTCTGGGTAAATGCCGACGGAAATTCCTCTGTTTTCCACCGTCAGCCCCAGCTTCCGGCGTGGACAGTTGGCGTTGTCTCAGTTCTCTGAGAGAGCCATCTTTCGGTCGAATTCGACACGGGGAGTACACTGGTCCCCATCTTGAAGATGTGACCAGCCTCCGGCCAAAAGAGGAATTTTTTTGTGGAGCCCGCTCATTACTCACGAGCATCGTTCGATCTACTCTCTGATAGATGCTCGGATAGAATTCGCCCGGTGTCTCCGCCAAACCCGTGACTACCGCTGGCGGCCGCTGGCGGCATGACGCCATGACTCGGCCGCGGGATTCCGTGGAGCTCCCGCGACCGCGCCTCGAGGAACTTACATTCCGGTCCGAATATCGAGTTTCCCTCTCACGCGCTACGGAGTACGGCTTCTCGAAGTTCAGCTTTTCCGGGATCGACGGTTCATGCCGTACGAGCACAGGAACGCCTTCCCCGTGGACCTGGAGTCGTTGCTTCTGAACTGAGCCTGAGCCCTGGAATTACTCGAAGTGAAGTCGGGATAGGAACAAAGAGGCCTGTCATGAAGAGCGAAACCCGACGGCGTGCCTCGGCTCTTGATTCTTCCTTTCTTGCCAGCCGACTCACTCAGTCGTCGAGCAGCCGCCAGTCAGTCAGCCCTGCTCTCAGTGAGAGAATGTGTGTGCGTGGCAGGTGTGGCTAAATCCAGTGCGCTATTTAGTTAAGCCGCCACGAGAAGCACGGAGTGCGTGAGCCTCAAGGAGATCACGATCATCCTCAAATCGTTGACATCAAATTGCCGTCAGAGAAGGATTAAGATACACCACACCGATTCTCCATCCCCATCACGCTCTCTAACCCGCTCGCTCGTCTGCTCGCTCAGATTTGCTCGTTTCTGGTTGGCTTTCGATGGAAAGCCTCGGCCGCGCCCCCCCGGGTCAACGATCCGTTCGAGAAATTCCGCTTAGAGGTCGAAGTCACGTCGCTCAAGTGGTTTACCGCGCGGACAGAAGAGACTGTTCCGTCGGTCGTTATTTGCCGTCACGTCATCAGTGGCCGTGCCGACGGCGTACGTTGCGTGGCGTATGGCGTGCCATTTTCTGCTGCCGCTAGCCCTTGCACGGCGCGCGGCATGTCCACCTCCACCACGCTGTTCCTTGTCGTTCGCTGCATGGCGTGACTTTGCGCAGGTGGGAACAGCTCATGACGACAACGTCAACAACGGGGCGGCGCGGCGGTTACCCAGGTCCCTCGAACATTTTCTTCTAGCGCGAGACATAACGCTGAAAGCCGGGATGAGAGCCTATGCCAACAGCTCGTATGCCGTAAATCGAACGCTTCCACGACCATCGTGTCGTGGAACTCACTCGCCCGAGCAAGTTGTCCTCTCGCTGTTAAACTAGTCTTCTGAAAACCGGTATCATCGAATCGAGGCGAGATCCGAGATTTCTACGTCCATGCATTCGATAGAACTCCGACGATTCCTCACGAGTCGAGTCAATGGCTGCAGCGTGGGATGGATGCACGGCTCTCGAAATCGAGTTTCGTTGTAGCTATTGACCGTTAACCTCGAACGAAAACACCTCTTTGGATCGATTCGAAATGCGGATCATTTCCGCCACTTTCAGCTGGAGCAGGCACGCGGGCATCAGGTTCGTCGGAAGGCACCAAAGTAGACACGTATCGAGCACTAGACCGACAATCAATTTTCGGCGAGAGAATTTCGGCAACGAGGTTTCGTGTCCGAGCTGCGGAAACGGTCGAAGCATATGATGATCGTTTGGTCCAATCGAGGGAATCGTGGCCGGAAATTACTCTCGGATCTCTCTCTTGAGGCTACGACCTACCTATTCGTTGTGGTCGCATATCGTCGTCATGATATCTGCTTCTGTCTCCTCACCTTCTGCATCATTTCGAAATATCATCACTTCCGACGTGTTAACAGCTCACAGACCGTCTCAATTTTCTATTGTCGCACTCGAGAAGCGGACGAATATCTCCGCCCCGCGGTAGACACCTCTTGTCGGAACCAGCTCTAGGGCGTGGTTCTCTCGGCACGATGATTTACGAAGCGGGACGTCCTGTCGCTGAGAACGGGGAACGTTTCAGTATGAGGAAATTTTTATCAGGATAGCGGGATCCTTCTATGATGAGCCTTCGGTTCCCTTCGGGGAGAATAATCCGTGAAATCGAACAAGAGCACTCGAGGGAGGAGGAGGATGAGATCGAAAACGGGTGAAAACGGCATCCGCTGCCTCATTCGGGTTTGTTGGTCTTGCGGCTGGTCATCACGAATTCATTCTTGGCCAAGGTGGACGAGACCGACCCAATGCGCCGCCGGCAGTATTCCAGGAACATATGTTAATCCCTGACATTAGACAAGCCGGGATCATAAAGTAGATATAGCGGGCGCGTTCGGTCAGTCGTGAAGTTTAAAAAAATCTCCCTCGAATGATCCCGGCTCTGAGTCGCTCGAGGAGGTTGGATGCGGCCGATTGTTGGCGGCGATCGTAGGTATGATGTGCTTCTCCCCCTCATCGTGCAGTCGAACACCCTCACAGGAGCTCACTAGTCCCCACAAGTTGTATTAAAATTTATTAGCTGGCAATCGGTTGCCGCTTGGAGCTTTGAAAAGTCCACATCGTAAAGAAACCGCACAGGTTGCAGCAGCACAGGGAAGTCCGTTCGCCTTTCGCCACGGCTGACCTCGGCCAGCCATGTGGGTCGCGGAAGTCAGTTCGCTCTATGTACCCTTGTCGAGGAGCGAAATTCGAGAGCATGATTTCAGGATCGGATTCGCGGCTTTCTCATAGAAGTTCTTTCCAGGACAAGCCGGAATCAATCAGCTTGGGGGTGTTTTCATCAACGGAAGGCCGCTTCCCGATTATATACGGCGGAGGATCGTCGAGCTCGCCTTGATGGGAGTGAGTATGCGTTAATCATTATCCGTAGTCTAATCGTCATATGCGACGAACTCTCGCGAGGCAATCGATTTCCAGAGACCTTCGTTTTCATAAACTAAGCGGCCGTGAGGTTCTAGCGCTCGATCTCCGTGTCATCCTTGAACGACATTCTGGTTCATTTTCACAGGTTCGACCCTGTGATATTTCGCGGCAACTTCTTGTGTCACATGGATGCGTATCTAAAATTCTCACGAGATTCTATGAGACCGGCTCGATCAAGCCGGGATCAACCGGAAGTCCAAAAGGAAAGGTACATATACATCGGTCGAGAGAGGACGGATTTTCCTTGAATCGTATCTCTAGTGGATTCCTCCCTACATGCTGCTACGAGAGGGTGCAACTAAAGATTTCAGGTAGAGGTCAGCGTAGGCAATACAATCTGAAACGAGCGCAGGGATTGGCGGTAGAACGGCAGGATAATTTCCCTGGACTCGATCTGAGGAATACGATGACATCTCCGCACGGAGCAGGTGAGAACGTCGCGCGTCCTTTGGTCCACCATGATATCGCCGTTCGATAATAGAAATCCCTGAAACAGAGGGAGAGAGCCGAATTCATTCAGCAGTACTTTCACCGTTCGTGTGGCAGCGTACGGAATCGTATCACTTCTTTTTGGCACCAAGAGCTCCAGGTGGTTTTCTCCTTGTGATTGCCGGCGAAAATGGGCAGGAAGTCAGGCAGGCGCGCAGCCGGAGCGAGGGGGAGTCAGGGGAAAGGATCCAGGTTCTTTTGGCGTGGTGTGAGTGTTCCATAGGATAAGGACGTCCGTAATCCTCCAAATCCTTCTGTCGTCCTCTCCGGAAACGCTCCGCTTGCCACTCCTCGACCCGAGGCATCGCGGAGAATCGGGCGGAGCTCCGAACCACATTATGGATGCGCGCCCTCAAACGGCGAAAGAGAAGCAAGTTGACAGTTGTTCTCCGAAATCGATTGACTTCTCGCCGGAGCTCTTCCCCTCGACATGAGGTGGACGAGCCGAGAGCTCCAGGTTTCGACGAGGACTCAGAGCCTCTGAATTGAGGTGTCGATGAGTCGCAATGGGTTCAATCGGTTCGCCATGATTCTTGAAGAGATACACCGATTTCTGACCCCTGTTGGACCTGGATCAGAGCAACACGCGGAGACACACACACACACACACAATCGAGCTGTAGGTGAAGGAGGTGCGCGCTGAGGTGTTACTATCGGCTGTTTGCAGGCGACACGTGTGTCCTCTCCGAAGTTAAGTGGGCCAATGCCCACTGTATTGTTGGTAGAGGAAAAGTGCCAAACCACCCGCTCGCCTGCCCGCCTGCCACCCACCCAGTCAAGCAGTCATTTGTCGCGAGCTGAGAGACCGCCAGGAGCCCTAGCGACACGAGGGATCTAGATCACGCTTTAGTTGGTTCCTGATTTCTCTATCTAAGAGGTAGTGGCCACGGCCGTGAGTCGCCGAGCGAGAGGATACTGATTTCACGAATGACTTGTTTCGCTGAGAATTTCTGCTCGTGAGCAGTAGTTTCGTTTGGGTTCCCATCGATGTCGTCGATTGCAGCGGTCAAAAACATCATGAAGCTTGGTGAAGATTGCATCTAGCCATCGGATTAGATTGGTGGGAAATCTTGATCCGAAACGAACCCTCCACGGGGCAAGATGACTCTCGAATGGACTCAGGAAAATCTTGTCGTCTCTCCTAAAACTGTCGTTACTCCTTTGTCCCGCAGACACGGAGTTTCCCAGATGGGGCTGGGTGAGGCTCCGACGATAGACCTTCTCCGATTCCGGGTTTAAACCGTGAATTCTGATGCAGTGAAATCTCTTCCACCGAACGCCTCGTTCGACGGACATTTCGGATAATGAAATCCTGGCTTAGCGAACGGCTCTACGGAACGGACTGAGTTCGTCAATTATTGGTGTTCCACTGTGCATTGTTCTATTGAATTCTTTTCCGCCACCAACAAACTATGCGGCCCCCGAATGCTCGACGGCGACTCGCCCGGCGGCGTCGACAACAATCTGTGCTCGAGTCGGTCGTGAGGTGAAAAAAGACTGTCGGATTCCCTCCTGTTTATTCGCTATTCGAGAGCTCCTCCGACACGGATCATCGCGATCGAATTTCTACGGGGGAGAAATTGTTCCGATATTCTTGAATACGACTTGGATTCACTCCGAGAGATCCCGACCGATTTACTGTGAAGCTGAATTTAGCGCGAATCCAGAAATGAGAGCGATCCAATGATCGCTGAAGAGGCTCCCGTCTCCGACAAACTCAATTGACTCAAGGCTCTCCACCCATTGAAGAACGTCGTGGGAACAAATCCGGAGGGAGGAGCGGGATTAAGACCTCACGAGCAGCCGATTTGCACACTCCGGCTCACATGGTGCTACTTTTGTCCGAGTCACCTCTAGCGATGTCTCACCGGTGAAACACGTGATTTTCTCGAGCATTAAGGACTGCTTCAGGGGCTGCGCTTAGCTACATTTTCTGCTTCCCTTCAATTACATGGACCGTCACGATTCATCGATGAAGCCACTTCCCCTAATTTGTTGTTTGAGCATAGCCATGATCCGTCTCATTGAGTCTCGAGACTGAGTGAGAGAGCTATTTTGTCGGCGAGCCGGTGTAGAGCATAGAATACTCGGAGCGCACAATTAAGACCTCGGAGGCTAAACGCGAGGAACTCGCGTCCGGAGGAGCGACGAGAGAGAATCTTACTCACAGTTCACCGTGAAGAGCGCTCCTCGGTGTCTTTTGGTTCGGCGCCTCACGGCGTCAAGTCGCCGCAACGGCTTCAAAAGCTCCTTAGTGTCGGTAGAGCACCCAGTGCCTTAATAGCGCAGGAAGCTGAATAGGGGGAAAGTAGCGATATGAGCTGTGTATTGCGCTTCCTGGCTCGTTGACCGGCTATGATTTTGAGTGAGCGTAACATGTTGGCCGAGAACCCCACGTCGGCCTACACGTTACCGAGCCGTCAACAGGCTTCCCCAGCTCGCATGTCGTAGCTTTCGGGTATACTCGCTCGCCTGGGGCCAGACCAGCGGCAAGCAGCTGGTCGGTGAATTCGACTGCCGCTCGGGGCGGTGATCGAGAAGATTTCGGTACCTTTGAACGCGATCGATCGGGAAGCCGCCTCCCGGGAAAAGTCCAAGGAATCGGGCTTTTTCTTGATCATCTGGGCTGAAACCAAACGTCACCCTTTCAATTCATACGCCGGAAAGGCGATATAATCCGAACACAATCGGAATATCCGTTGAGCTCCGTACCTCGTCCTACGGAAGCCGGGAGCTTACTCTCGACGGTTCGAACGCGCAAGCAGAAGACGTGCCGACCTCTAAATTCAGTTACCTTCTTCCTCCTGCTGATGTTCGCTCCCGATTCCCGCAGAAGTTCCAGCGGCGAGATCAACGCCTTTCGTCAATCCTTTCCTGTTGATGAGGTCGCCATCGAGTCCATTGAGCGCCATAGCTCCTCTGAGGAACCACGATTTCAGCCTCCGGAATATATCCGTAAGAATGAGTCCTCGACGTAGTCCAAATCGATGATTCATCATGAAGTGGTGAATCCCTGCGATGCGATTGGGGGGCTCCCGAATTTGACGCGAGAACGAAAATTTCCAGACAATCCCGCAGGCCAGAGACGTCTCGCCGTCTACGTCAGGGGATCCGCAAATCCCAGCTCAGGAAGCGTCGAGCGCGTCGAGAAACGCGAAGAATTTCTCGATTGATGCAATCCTCCAAGTTCAACAACAATTCAAGGCTTCGAACGACGACAACCGCGGCAGAGCGCAAGGTCAGGTTTAGAAGTACATTCATCTAAAATCGGATCTCTAACCCTTCATTGAGTTGTCTGACTCTACGGAGATATAAACGAAAGGAAAAGAGACTCTTCAGACAGAACATGATTCCAAGTGACCGGCTCAAACGGAAAGCTTCATCCTGTCATGATTGGTGTGGTCCACTAAGCAAGTGTTTCGTATTTGAATCCAAGAAGTCTTCTGTGGGGACCTCGCAAGGGAGCCGTATAGATGGGATGATTCAGTCATAATTTCTCTCCAACAGGCTCGGGCAACGTTGACGAACATTCTCGCTTCAATATCGACCTACACTCGCGCATCGCTGCGCACTGGCTCGGACTGTGGAACACGCATTTCTTGCGACAGCCCCTACCGATCAGCTTGAGGAGAGATGAGGGCAAGTCCGACGATGCGGACACTTCCCAAGATAATCCAGAGGTCACCAACGTCGAGGATGAGAACGGGAGTCGCGAAGGCTCACCAGAAGCACCGGACAGCACCCAGAAGGAAGAAGAAGAAGTCGACGTGCTCGGAGTTGACAAGTAGATGAGGATACAAGAAAAAGCCGAAGAAACTCCGAGAACTTACATAGGTTTCCAATACTACCTACACGATACCCGTGACATTATCTCGCTCTCTCCCAGCGGGAGACTTCTATTCAAATAATTCTGCCCGGGTGTATAGAAACAAATAAGTCGAACAAATTCGCTTTCTGCGAAATTCCAAGCAACCGCCTCTAGTCAGAAGATGGAGCGAATCCGTATCCGATAACCCTCAGATGATGATTTCCCAGAGTCTTACTCTCGTGGAACAATGGAGCATAGATGAGGTTTTGTAACATTTAAGACATCTCGATCATGGTAGCGAAATGACTCTTACGATTCTGTTGTGAGCCCCAAATGAGGTTGATCAGCCGCTCGATAGTGCAATAGTCGATTGCGGGTAGTATGAGCATCTATCGTGATCTCTCGTATTCTCCGCTCTCCCTCCCTAGTCTGTATTGATGAGTCTGGTCACATCATAATTACAGCGCGGAGTGATTCTGATGTGTAACCTTAATGCGCTCACCGTTCTCCAGAATGATTAATCCCGCGTATTCGAGCTTCCGGCTCACCCCTTTTCCTGTAGACCTTCCCTCATGTAAAACACCCGTACGACCGATCCGAGCAATAAAACCGGCAGATTCGTAGCGGATCATCATCCTGAAATCTCCCCCAATCTCGAATATCCTGGTTCGATCTCTTCATTATCGGCCTTAAGCGGATCCCGAAGAATAAAAAAGTCTTCTATCGCAGCATTTCTCTAGGTAGTCCCGTACGAGGACTTGAGATGGAAACAAAGCTTTATTCGATGAGAACTTCTCCTCGAGCATAAACAACGGCTAACTAGACAGGTTCCCCAGATCCTCGTCAATGGTCATGATGCTTCTGCACATAGCGCAAACCGCAATACAGACACGACTGGGTGCCAGGTTTATCCAGATTGATGAAGACCTTCGGGTGTCCGAGGGCGCCATCGCCTCCGTTGCAGAAAGTTTTCCGACTCTCGACCTCGATTGGAGGCACTTCAGCAATCAGTTTGATCGCATGGTTCGGATTCACTTGCTTCGGTCTTCCGACGAACCTGCGGAAGAGGAATCGTGACGAATTTTTCGCGTTGATTTCTTCGATCCGACTCTTGATCTTCCTTTCAAATCGACTTGATCTGGCTCATACCAGAGAGTATTCACTCGGGAAGCTCACACTCTTTGCTACACCGCAGGAAAACAGCGGGATCCATTGGGGTACCGGACTCTCAGAGAGTCAGAGAGCTTCTCCACCTCTTTGAGCGTCCGGAATGTGAGTTGCGAATCCTCTACCTGACACATCATTGGCACCAACAGTGCTCCCTCGAAGCACTCGAGAAGATTCGGAATCAGCGCGAAGGAAATAGGTGTCGCCAAGTCAGAGATAAGATCTCCTAAACCCCGAAAGGGTGGCGGATGAGCACTTGCCGGAACACGCAAGAAATCGCCGGCTCCACATACTCTTCCACAGTTTCCGGAGAAGTGAACTCACCGAACATTTCTGAAGTCCTCCTTATCATATTTCTGACCAGTGTGAGTTTCTACTTCGCTTTTCGTCGGTGTCAGAGAGCTGACACATCGAGTGCTCCGGCTGGCTATAGCTCTGAGTCCTGAAAGGCAGAAAGGCTCGTGGAAGCTCTCCCGGTACATCAGGTAACAATTGAGCAGGAAGTCTGTCTAGCATATCAATTAGGCTGTTCGGAAGACAAATGCTGTTTCTTGCCATTCTCTCTGAATCTCTCCCATCTGTCACGGTACCGAATGGAGGCTCCATTCGACGATTATCGACTGATTGTCCTTCCGAGAAAAATAGCATGGTTGCCCAAGTCGGAATTCCCTTTCGTGAGACTGTGACTGCGGGGTTTATGGTTGGCTGCCTCCCCGCAAGTTTTCGTGCATCGAGGATGTCAGGTGAAACGCGGACTCCGGACATGACTAAGCATCTGTGTTTTTCCGACTCGGACTGACAGTCCGCTTCTAAGAAGCTCCGCGTCCGGTCCTCGGATCGACCAGCTTCGAGAGTACCGTTATCAGACCTAAATACTGTTCATCCGTCCATGGGAGTATTCTGAGCCCGAGTAGTGACTGTATTGAGCTCGCGCTTTCGAAGGGGATCTCGGCCATTCTGAGGTTGTTATGATTACGGTCCTCAATGGTAAGATGCTCGAGAGTCGAGTCGCTTAGTTCAGATCCTCCGATTGAGAGTCTCGGGGGGCTCGAAAGCTGATTAGCTCGGTTCGGTGAGATTCCAAGGGTTCAACTTACCGGTCACCACTTTGAGAGCTGGAGAAGACATTTTTTCTCCCACTGTTTACTCCAGATGAAGGTTAACCGTGCAGCTGCTCGTGTTCCGTCGTTTAGCGGTCTCTCCGGAACGGAGAGGGCCGATTGCGATGCTGCTGTGAAAATCACCCAATCTCGTCGAGTCCCGTTAAGCGCGATCCATCAATTCATCGTCTTTCCTGTGAGGACTCGGCAGTCGTCGATATGGATGCATGGACGACGGCCGTCAGAATAACAGACTCTGTGCTAGTCCGTTATTCTAGATGCCGCGCAGCGCCCTCTAGCTGTGCAAGTCCCAAACATGAGGTCGGTTGGTGGCGGATCGAGCGAGCTGCGCGGTTTTCACGCGAGCCTACGTTTGGGGGTCTGGAATCCTCGCGAAACTATCCAGATGGAAAATCTCGGGAATACTGACCAATCATTTTTCACCCTCAAAATGAACGGTTATCAGATGGATCTGCTCCTTCCAATAAGGGTTGAAAACTTACATCGTGTGTCGGAACGATGTCCTCCATCGATGTTAGAGGCTCTATCCAACGGGTATCGCAGATTGAGGGGCGGGTGACTACAAAATGATGGTATTCATAAGCTGCAATCTGCTCCGCACTGAATTATTGAGCTCGCAACTGATTGATTCCATCATTCATCGCGTCAGTATACGAGCAGTCAGAGTCTCAAAGCGAATGAATGAATGAATGAGTCTTCAGCTCTAGAGTATCAGGGAGTCTGATATTTTCCACAGAGATGCCCCGCGCGAGGGAGCAGCACACCTGCCTCGAGTGCTGGGAATGTTTTTCGAGAACCAGTCGTCCGATTGATGCTCATCCCGGGCATCAGTGTGTCTGAGCCGCAATAGACTCAGGCCGCTATGATTTTTTACCCTCGGACCTAATTTTGATGGGATCATCGATATGAGCCTCGCTATGAGCGAATATATCGTGCGTATCATTTATTCGAATTACGAGACACATGCCATGTCGTTTCGGGATAACTCGATGGACAACATGGAGCAAAGCTCGATGTCGCTTCAGATTCCGGTGTGTCTTGATTCTGTACATTCGCGAACTACACTGGTATTCACCCGATTATGATGGTGAGCATCGGAAGCACCATCGGATGAGGTCCGATTGGAATACAGCCGCGATCATTCTTGATCTTTTGGGAAGGTTCTGCAATGAATCGTTGGTCCCGAGCCTTTGTTGATTTTTTCTCCGTCCAAGCTGAAACACCGATTTCTTTCTGTTCGAATTTGATCGACTGAGTGACTCCACTAGAATAAACTTCGACACCATATAGAGAATTCGTATTGATGGGTAGCTCCTCCTTCCTCGGCTAGCGATTCGGCGTTCGGAATAAATATGTTTCGAGCTGACGGACACTGAGTCACAGTGGTGGATTGTCACTGAGCATTTAGTTGAAGCTGATGAGCGGCCAATGGTCGCCATTGCCAAATGCCATTGTCTCGACAGGTGAACATCCCGAACAACTGGTTTAGAGTTGAGTGATCGAACCCCATCAGGAGGGCGATCAGAGCCTCGCTTGTTCCGATTCAGATGGTTCGGAGAGCAGGTTCCCGGAATGGACGTCAGATGCCCCATGGAAGACTGAGTCTCCCGAGCCCAGCGGTTCTATGATGCGTTCTTTCGCCACGATCTGCTTTGTCGCCTATCGCGCTCCTCCCTCACATAAGCTCATCCCGAAACCATAGTCCAGAAGGCTGACAGGGACTTCAAGGAGCTCTTTGTAAGTTCACCTATACCCGAATCGCTCAAGCTTGCGGAATAAACGTCAGCAATATAGTCGGGAGTTCCGTGCTCGGTCTGGGGACATTCCCTTGAGGCATATATGGAAAGGAAGGTCCGCGACCCCGAGAAAAAAAGCTCGCGACCCTTGACTGGCCACCCTGTGTTTCCGAGCCCTCATGAAGGCCCAACGATCCATTCAGAATCCCCGATACCCTCGAATTCCCGACCTCCTCCGAATCCATAGATCAATAGGACTTGATCCAGCACCGAGCAGCGTGATATTTCGAGTTCTGCAAAGAATCCAGTCAACTGTCGTCCATCTGAACAAAAATATCTGCCCGGTACTGACTATCCGAATATCTGTACATCGTCCCTGAGTGAGCGACTCCCACCCGCCTATACACATGAGACATGGCTGAGCATTGCGGGAAACGCGGTCCCCGGGACCGCACTCGTGTGCGATTTCGGCCCAATTCCTCATCCGGAAACGTCGGCCATCGAACGCGGCCGAGGGCCGCAATTACCGGACGCGGCTAAAGAGGACGATATCCGCCCCACAGAATTAAATCCGTGCCTTGGGCACCAGAATCGAAGAACAGCGCACCTTAGAACCACATGGGTTTCGAGGTCAAGTAGGAGGGTTTTTCGACAATTACTTGGTGGAGGGGTAGGAGATAAGCGGAAAAACATCTACTTGCACACCGGGTTATCGCTCCGCAGCCGCCGAATCACATGTGCGCCGAAATTGGTGGCGCGAAAGAGCAAAAAAACGGCTCGGCAAAGGAAGCGCGTGCGTTCTTATTCTATAGGGGGTATGTCTGCGGGGAACCGCGAGGCACCACACGAAACCGCAGTCGAAGACAGGGTCGACAGAAATCCTCCAATGGAACCCCTTCTCAGTTCAGTTCCGGACGAAAATTGATCGGGACAATGTCCCGTTTTGCAATCTTCCGACCCAATCCTCGTGATAATCCGATGCCTGCCAGCGGAGATTCAGCCCCGCAAAAGCGGGGTAGATTTCGCTGCATGGAGGACGAAGTTTCTTGGACCGGCTACTAGAGACATTTTAAAGACGTTTTCACGTCAAAAAAATCCGAGGCTCGTCGTACCGTCAATCCTTTTAGCGATAAATTTTCCTCCAATTACACTCATCCAAGTCGAGATTGATAGGAAATATATCAATATTCTTTCGGGAAACGTAGAGCGAGCCTTCGTGCTCTGTGCTTCGCCATCAGTTCCCTCAGGAAGCTTCGAGAAGCGTAAGACACGTTTGGTTCCTGTGCGTCAGTATCATCTCCATCGAAATGACCATGCAACCAACTGCTAAGAGAACTCGCTTCCAATGGAGAATTAAGGGGCGACATTGGGAGCATCTCAACTTGACTGTTGAGATGCTCCAACGCAATGATAAGGAGTAACTCTTGATAATTTCAAGAATACCGCGAAAAAAAATACCGGCGAATCGTCAACGTCGAAAACAACCATAGTTGCACTCCACGAGCCACGTTGACAACCCATTCCCAGCCGGCGAGCGAAGCCAGCGCCCGGCTGGTGATCAATATGCTTGCATACTCCTGACCATTGCGGTAACAGAAGGCATGACGAACAAAACGCTCCATGGACCCACCGCTCGATACGCATCATTCTCGGCTGAAGAAGTCTTGAAGTATCGCGTTGGAATGAAGCCTCACACCAAGCGTTCACATTTGAATTTTCGAGTTGGAGGTGGCATATGTTTTTTCGAAAGGTCTTGGCCTGACTAAGAAAACGCTGCGATATTAGCGTCGGACCGGCCGGGGTGTAGGGATAATAGCTTTTCCGACATTATCCCGGAGACCCTGAAGACCGAAAGGATAGAAAAACAATATTGAGAGAAGCGATTGAGCATGATTTCGACGTCAGAAGTTTTCAAGCTATCTGACCCCTATATTGCAGGGTTTCTTACGTAGGCCAAAGCCTCCCGGGAGAACATATGTTTTCTCCAGCTCAAAAATTCGAGAGTGAACCATTACCAACCCGAGAGATTCCCAATGGTCACTTTCCGGACTACACACCACAGCTCCCGAGTGTTTCACTTCTTTTCTAACCCGGAGCCTAAATGTCGTGAGCACCGCCTGAACCAGTGGTGACGGAGGAGACGGTCAACATCGATTGGTGAGCTGCGATAGCATTCTGAGCGAAACGAAATAGGCGAGACCTCCAACAAGCGACTACTTAGCTGCGGAGCTGAACACGCAGTTTCCTCGATAGGATTCTGAAGGATACGCGCATCTCCGACGTCGTTCCTATCGAGCGCTCCTGGTCCGGTTGAACAAATTGCATAAATCACTCCGAACAGTGCCGGGAAATGGGAAAGGACCATTATCAGGTCAGGGTGCGCCAAGGAATTTAATAATCAGGATGAGGAAGCGGATCGGACTCCTATGTGCGGGATTCCTCGCCTCGATCGTCCTTGCTAGGAACAGTATCCTCTGATCGCAGATGGCTCCTCCTCGAGGCGGGAGAGCGCGAGAGAACCTCTACGGCTCCCACAAACGAGGACAAGAAGGAAGGTGGACGGAACTGGCTCCCTGCTCTCGAAGTTTCCCTTGAGAAGCTTCATATCGACGTTCTATTGGGGCCTCGGGATCCCGTGCATCTCTGAACATTTCGAATGACGAAAGGGGGATGACAATATTCGGAAGACAAGTTAGCACTGAGCAAGCAGGAATTGAGTAAACTTCGGGTAACTGTATCAGTTGTTTGGTGAACCTGCGTCCGACTGGACTATGGCGCGCAATTGAATCCTGAACGCGTAGTCTGCGTGTGCGTGACCCGCCAGTTCGTCGGGAAGGATAATACAAATTTTTACAACCGAGTCGTCATTGGCATCCATCAAGGCCAGAAGGCTCCTCCAGGACATAGATTCAAGCGGAGCGAGCCTCGCGGTAGTTTCTTCAGCTGCCTCGTCGAGGGTACATATATGCCTTGCATGTTGCGGATGCGCTGACCTCAGGTCGATTTCATCTGTGACGCGACGATTAGGTACGTCATTATGATGTTGAGGACCTGCAATGGCGACCCCATAGCAGAGGACGGAATGCCGACAAGTTCCCCTTCGTTTCACCGCTTCTGAAACCCACTCACACTCAGTATGGTCTCTTTCTTGAAAGTGAGGAAGCTGAAGAATGTGTATCCAAAAGTACAGCAGTGAAATCTTCTCGTGAATTGGGAACTCAGAGCGTCGAAGTTTCTGTCCTTGTGCACACGGCAGTTAAGGATAATTTGAGGCCTGTGAGCCTGCAGGCGAAGAAACTTCCGTTATGCTCGTCTTCAGCTCGTCTTTGAAGATCTGCTTTCCGGTAAAAGAACTTCCAAAGTCGGAGTGCCTCACGTTCTTGTGTATCACCGAAGCCAGTATCAAGAAGGTGGTCATGTAGGAAAATTGACCGAGCGAGTAGATCAAGGACTGTTTCGTGGCGAAGGGGTCGCGTAGGACTTTATCCATGCTGTTGAATGTGATTGCGATTTGCGGCACGGCTATGATTAACATCGTGCCAAAAGAGAAACTCGCGATCCGGTCGGTAATAGCAATCAGACGGCATGCCGTCTCGTGACTGCGGATCGCCACCTGAAAAACAAGCCTCCGAACTACCTGCTTTCATCCGAACCAGTGTAGCCGGAAACGACAATTATCCTCTGGGACCCATCGAGGACTCACATGCAGCTTGTGACAGTCCGATGTGTTTGCCGCATCCTCGAACTCTCGGACCGTCATGCGGAGCAAAGGCAACACCACGTGAAAACTGATTGCCCCCACGTAGGTGGCAGCGTAAAGAAACGCGTTCAGATACAGTTGCGTCTCCAGTATGATAGAATAGTACCACGGCGACTCCCATTTACGTTGACCGAGTCCGCCGTAAGCTATGAAATTCGCAATCAAGTTCGAAAAGAATATAACCGTCACGGGGAGGAGGCTCATTCCGAGTTTCCATTGTGTCACACTCAGTTTGCTCAGGACCGGATCCTCTGCAAAAGGAAAGTGCCGGCTTGCCTTAGCTCGCAGGTTCTCGCCACGCTCATTTGTGGGACGAACCATTGTTCCAGAGTCTGAATATTTGCTTCTTGGAGGTTCCAATTCTAGGAGCGAGAAAAGGACTCACGCATGATATCATGAGCTACCCGGCGGATCTCCGCGAGGAACTTCCGATCATTCAACGAAGATGACAGGCGATATCTGAGGATCGACATCGATACAGAAAATATCGGTATGATATATCTGGAAGAATGCTCACAATTAGTTAGTGGGGACCGAGTCACGATCTCGACCAGTGATCTACCGGAGAGGAAGTCCGAGTCATTTCTGGGCACGTGCCGAATGATCGAGTGCGCTTGCAAGGGTGACGCCACCTACCTGAACGGATTGCCTTGGCAGCTCAGCCGCAATAGATAAAACTCGTCCGGGATCAACTCCGGAAAACAGAAGAAGATCACGGCTTGAACGTTTCCTGCGAGTGACATCACAAAGATGAGCTGACCCCAGATCCTTAAGCACTGACTAGGTTGAAGCTTCAAGAGCTGATGCGGATAATCACTGAGTCCCCAGACTCTCGCCAAGATGAAATAATACCTCAGTCTGGAAGAAAGGTTCCGATATGCCCTATTTCCTCCCGTTGGGATTCTGTGCTGAAGTTTGCTCCTATACTGATTCTTCCGTACAGAGCTTCCTGTCATGCGGTGGGGGCCGATTCCGCAATCGAGGATTATTTGCTCCCAAACTCACCTGCGGAAGTAGGCGAGGAGCGCCGCATCCCAGATGGATTCTGGCGGGATTCTCGCACAGTCACTTTTCTTCTTCCCGTCTCTCTCGTTCCCGTACATTTCTAATCAGTGCACTCCCCTCCGGCGCGCCCTTGAATGAACTCCAATGCTCCGACTTCCGATATAAGTCGACTTGGAAATCGATATTCCGCTTTGATCGTGAATCAATTCGTGAATCGAACCGAGAAGCGTTTTCGAATATCACGCCTAGAGGACTCATTTTGTCGTTGCAAAAGAAAGAGGGAGCTCCTCGTGGTCTGAGGTGCACCTCAATGCCCTGACTGAAGATGATAAGTCGATGCCGCATGAGGAAGGTCTTGTAAGGTTGAATCTCCATTTTGAGATGATACATAATCGGAAACGCGTGGATTCCTTTGCAGAGCCTGTGAATCAGATTGAGCAGGCTAGTCGGCACGGCGTTGGAGAGAAAGCCGAGGGCTAGTCGGGCATATCGATCCTTTAATGTCGAAGATAGTAAGGAACGCTGCTCAAGCGAGGGTACCATGGAGTGGAGCGTCGGAATCTCTCTGTGCGATTTGTTCTCGATTCCCCGCCAATCAGCTGTTCCATCTACTTCGCATCGATCGATCGGATAATCCTTCGAATTCCTGGCTGGCGCGGGAATGCCATGATTGCCAGTCTTTAGGGGCCCTTACGACTCTCGTGCATAGATACGAGTAACATTGCGAGCAATGAAACCGAATCGATTCGCACATACACATTAATTTATCGGCTAGGCCCGGAGATTGCCGCGCCTTTGACTCCTTGCAAGGAGTAGGGCTCGGAGAACTGACCGACCGGCCTATCTGATCCCCCTAGATTGAGGCTTGCATAAAATTATCTGGGGAGGGCAATCTGCGTACGAAGCAGCTCTCCCGCTTGGCCTCTCCTGCGCGATGGGCCACCACTGATCCGTTTACTTGCGAGCCATCATGGGAACCGACGCCGACGCCACCGGGGCGAGTTGATGCTCTCCGCTACCTGGGTTCTTAGGCGAGGTCGTGGCTTACAGATCACCAGTGATGAATGATGATACTTAAAGTCTTAATATCGGACATGAACTTTGACTGCTGCTGGGATACTTCTCATATCGCGAGCATCGGTATATCCCGGCGAGAATGTCTATGATCTCATCGGCTCATTTTTTCTGGGGTCTTCTTTGCTGTACCAACCCAGCTACGTGGGCTAGTGATTTGCGCTCTTCAGAATCTTCGCGAGTCACCAGGTGTTGGTCCGGATATGGCGATCCCACGTTCTCGAGAAAATGATCGGAGAGATCCGCGCCGGAGTTTCCCTCGGAAGAAATCAGGCTGACAATTTTAAAGCGAGTGGATTGCCGCGATAGAGGTTATTTGTAAAGGGGACTCCCACAATAATCACTCTCACCAACGGTAAAATCCTTTTTCGCCTCAGCGGGGTTTTTGCGCAGAATTTCGGGAATTTCCAATGTGAGAGCAGCAGATCGATGCCTAGGCTCCGATGCAATGCTTCTCTCTACCACACGTCGAACGCGGAGTGCAGCGCTCTGCTCGAAACAAAGACGAGCGGATTGTCTAGTCCCGGTACGAGGAGCGTAGTAAAAAAAATCGAGGTTGTATGAGCCTGAGACGGAATGACTCCGATGCCACGGTATCCTCTCGTCCGACGACTGAGTGTATCGGACCGATGTCACGGGATCGATACGACGGAGCAATGACGGTGGGAACTACACATTATGCTTCGATTGAAGCGTCGAACGTCTTGGCGTGAGTCTGTTGATCGATAGGCTTCATTGCAGCTTTAGCCTTATTGTCGCCAGGCTCCGCATTCCGTCTCGATCTCTGGGCCGTGGTTGCCATGTATCAAATTCGCGGCGTCACGGAGTTGTCTCCGGCCTACCGTGCCTCGAGCAAGATTGTGAGTTTTTTTTCAATCCTGGAGGAGCGGCATTATCTGTGGTATCGGAAGCGTCTCACATTCGCTGCCGGAGGAGCCGCGTATAGGAGCTGAAAATCTGTTTTCCAAACACTCCCGCGCAGGAAACCAATTTGCGACCGCGTGAATTCCCTCGAAAAAGTCCGCCGAGTAGCTGGAAGGCGGACTCTGTCGTGATCGTCGCCGCTTTGACCACGGTGAGCAGCTTCTTGGCGCGTTCTGCGGTCATCTTATGACGATGTCCATTAAGAGTAGCTCCTAATCCTAATCCCTCGGTGTATTCGAATCTCCCGACGAAGCACGCATTATATCCTCGAGACCGGATCCCCTTAGAGACCTCCGCGAAATGCTACAGTACTCTTACTTCAGCTAGTGCGCTATGTGGACGTTTCCTTCATGATCTACTTCGGACTCAATAAGTTGGCAAACACGAAGCAACCTAATCTAATGTTTGCTGTCATCGACGACTTGATACTGGCGCTTTCGAGTCTCGGCCTCTTCTACGCCGTTAACTTCGTGAGCAATTCGGTTTGATCCTCTCCGCTGCGTTGACTCTCCGAAGCTCCGGTCGGCAAGCATTTGATCATATCCAACTTGCGAATTGCAGTACAACAAAAGGACAGCCCTCCCGTACGCGGTTTGGGGTTTGGCGAGCATCTGTATACAGATTGCGGCTTCACATGGTCCGGAGTTCCTTCCCAAGGACGACTACGACATTGAGATACGCCAAAAGGTGAGAAAGTTTTTTCCGAACCCTTCGCGCATTCCATTATTATCCATCGTCCTTCCCTTTCGTTCCTATCTCCAACGAAAGCTTCATTGCTCCATTCCAGCTGTACAGGGGTCATGACATCGTTGGGATATCATCAGACGCCGATGTTGAACTAAGCAGATTGATCATGAAAACTATTGTCATTTCATCACAAGTTAGTTGCGGAAATCGAGCGCTCTTTCTTGATAGCCAGGGCTCATAGTAGTCAACCACGCTACCGCACGGGACCTGAGCTCACACTTCCGAATCTGCAGGTTCTTTTCCAGCTGATCGTCCTCGTCTTTGTCCTCGATCGGAAATGGCCTCTGTGATCACGGAAGTCTCGAACTCGCTTGGGATATCCTAACCCTGCCTGGCGCCCCCGCTAGACCGGCTCAGACGCCTTCACTACTCGATATGACGTCAGCCATTGCGCGAAATTCCATTAGGATTGCAGAACATGTTCAGTGCGGGATTATCGAGTTTCATATAAATCACTTGTCTCTTGATCGCTGAGCATTGGGTCTCATCCTGGTGTTTCCGTCCGGAGAACTTCCGAAAGTGAAAGTATTGCATGAGAGAGCTGCCCGCTGCGTATACATTTACTCAATGAAGATATTCTGTGCGCTCTTCTTGAGTAAGCGCGCAGCTAGCGGTAAGCATTCTATTACCGAATATTGAAGATGATTGGTCTTGAGCATGCCTCACCCGACACTCTTGAAGGAGAAATTCGCGTGTCGGCACGATCCTCTAGACTTCCAAGTCGTCCTGGAGTACTTCATCAAGTGGTATCGCAAAAGGTATCGGCATGTTGATGCTCTCATTCGACGGTCTTGCTTCCTCAAACCCTGGCACTCGGAGGCAACCGACATTCAGCTAGCTCATGTAGCACTCCGGGATGGCTAGAACTCTCAGTCTGTCCACCAAGGATTCGTTTCTAGCGCTGGGCATGCTCCCTTGGCGTACATCCTCCGCTGCTTCCCCTTGCTCGGTCGCTCTCTATGGATAGGAATGGAGAACTCCATGGAGTGGTGGGAGAATGTGTCCTCAATGAAGCCGAAGAGTTCGTTCCTATTACCCCCGCCTTCCCGATGTGGATCGAGTACCGTGAGTGCGAATTCTCGCTCGAACGGCGGACAGGCTCCAGCTTCCGTTTCGTTCCATTTGAGTCGACTCCATCTCTCTGCCTGGAGCTCTTCACCCTCCCGGAGCGACGAGGACGAGAAAACAAAGAAAGTGTTCGACATCATTGACTAATGTATCGATTAATTGATCCCTGAACATCCCGAATCCGAGAGCTCGAGACTGCTCACGAGAATTGCGAGCATCGATAGGAAGGAGAACGCCGAGCCGAAAAAGAGAAGCACCCGGTAAATTGGGAGCGCGAAGAAGTTGAACATATGACCCCGCTCCGAAGCTCCAAAGTTTCCAGCTCGTCTCGCTGAATCTCTCAAAGAATCAATCATCCGGGTACTTCGCTTTGTCGTTCCATTGCCGACTCCATCGCCTGGAGCTGAATGAAGTTTTTGTCTAAAGCGGTTTTCATCCTTCCTCTCTCCCCGTCTCGTGTTCTTCTGTCCAAGAGGGTCTGACCGTGCTCGTTTGCCGATGTCCGTTCCTCCCTCATCGGGGGCAACATCTTCGGCTTTTGTTTGAGAGCAAACGACGCGCTCGCGAACTCCTCCCGTGGGGAAGTCGATTCGTCTGGTTCTCGAGGAGACACAGACATTGCATGAGAGAGCGCGAGTGTTCATCATCGATTGTATCGGATAATTTTCCCTCCCTCCGCGCCGGGCAGCGATCACTTCGGGTGGCCAGCTAACTAGATGGGCAGCAGCTCGCGGGTCTTTTCGTAAATCATTAACTAAAGCGCAAAGGGTTGTTCGACGAGCCCGTCCATCCGCTCGTTCCTTCCCCCGTTTGTCCGCCTGCCATCCACGGTCCGACGTGTTCCAACAAGGCTCGTTACCATCACTGTTTGTTCGTATGTTTGGCAGAAGGAGCACTGATCAGTCCGAACCGGTCTGCTCTCTGCAGTTCCCGGAGATGATCCGAGCTCTTGGAGGAGTTGTGCTCATCTGCGGGTCTCAAGCATCGGGAGCGGCTCCTCGCATCAGTTCGTTCCTTTAATAGATAGATCTGATATACAGAGTATCCATCGATTGATCACGACTGTTCGCCAGAATGGAGGTCCCTGGGCTTCTACCAAAGCCTTAGTAACCGCTATTTGGAGCAAACTCTCGACCATTATTCGGAAGAGGATATTCGGTAGGGAGGGGGAATCGAGCTTCGGAGCAGGAGCTCTCGGCTTGAGTTACCCTCCTGGATGAGGGGGATTCAGAGACCGAACTATACGCGCGGAATGACTGGGAGCCACATTTACTCTTCTCATAGACGCCTTGCTCCCATGCGCGAAACGGGTAGGTCAGCCGACCGGCCTCTCGACGAGTCCCCGGGCATCGTATATGAGCGCTGGAGCGGAAATCTCGCTCTGATTTTTACCCATCGGTATACCCGATCATCGCACTCGAAAGATAGGATATTCCGCCATCCGGAGCGTATTCGGAATGACACAGTGTTGAAGACGTGCTGTGAAAAGATCGAGCTATGCATTGCGGCGATGCGGAGTAACTACAACGACGCTTTTAATTAAGGACTTCATTACGAAGTTATTTGAGTTCGATTTCACCAGCGCTGGCATGTCTTCCTCGTGAAGTCACTCGTTCGTAAAATTAATGTTCCACTCGACACTCTACACAAGCGAGCACAGACCCCAGATTGACTCAAAAAAGCGTCACAGCGACTTTGTCGCCAACGTTCCCCCGCGCCCTCCCCTCCAGTTGCTCTGTAGAGAAACTCTCCGCATCCCTATCGAATTCGTCATAGCCTGAGAATTCAGCCCAATCCATCGCGTGGGCTGCTGATCCAATCGTCGCCTGCAATTGTATGCTGTTCCGGGTAAGCAGATCGCTGATCTTCGGATACCCAAATTGCCAATTGTCATTGTCATGTGATCCTCAACGAAATTCAGTCGGGGAAGCATCGCGTATCGTTGCGCGCTCATCTAGGTGAGCACGCCTCCTCCTCTCCTGGCCTCTGGAACAGAAGTATACACGAGTCCTCGTCACGCAACGATCACGCGATCGAGTTCGTACGATCGCGCCGCACAAATAGAGAAATCACGGACAGGACCGAAACCCGTCGATCAAACGACTCTCTTACACGCTCCGCGGATAAACGGTTAGCCGCAAACGGATTGATTGTCCATTGTAGATGGACGAGCGATTGCCGCTGCGACGATGTCGTATTCCTGTGATGATGAGGCCCTAGGCAGCAGCGATCGCTCCCGTCAATAGCAAAACTTCTCCCTGTCGAATCCAACACGTATCGACGGAATTCTATGCCTCGTCCCGGGGCTCCGACGCCGACCGTGTAGCCTTCACTGGGCACATCGATCTGATATAGGCAGCAAGCAATCCGAGAGGGAGGACGGCGAGTTCCCGTACGCTAAAACATACGAACGCTACGCCGAAGTTGTCATTACACGAATCAGCGATTCCCAAACTAGACGACTACAGGCACGCGTGAACGCGTCCGGAGTAATTACCCACCATTGTATGCATGCCTACTGCGTCAATCATGCCGTATCGTTCTCATCACCGACTCATTCCAGCTCGCGAGTCCAGCAGCACACATGGCTTGGGCCCGGGCGCCGGCGTCGCGGCGCGCTCCGACAGTGTTCTTGCTCTCTCTTCCTTTGTTGTACGTTAGCCGCTCTTGTTGCGATCAGCGGGATGTTTTTATACGCCGAGCATGCTAACATGGGAAGGATAGTTTTGTGGGAGGCCTCCCGAGCGGAGTGCGTGCCCAGTCTTCAGGTCCTAGGTCTGGAAACAGACGGAGCGGAACGTGTGGCCTAGTTTTTGGGAGTATCGCCTTAATGGAGCTCAAGTCGTTTTCTGCTGTTGTACTACCGCTGGAATAATGATGATCAGCAGACTTGCACATATTTCAGGGGAAACCAACCCTCCCCCCCTCGGTTCTCATCTCACCGAGCGCGACAAGCCGGCGCTCTCGCAAACATCCAGATAGTACGGGATTGTAGCGCCAACGCGCGCTCGCAAGGTCATCGATACGGCGTAAAGATGCGCCGAATTAGCTCTTCATCCAACGCGATGAGCAGGACGCCGCGGGATCCGACGCCAAATCTGATACTAACCAGACGTCCAGACGCGCAGGGCTTTGGATGCTCGCTCCTCTTTTTTTGTCTTCTTTTTCTGAACTCGAAACTATTATCAGAGGAAAGTTCGCCAAAGCTTCTCCGGCCTCGCATGCATTGATTCGCCCTTCCCCCCATCCGGCCAGCGTTAATGTACTACAAGTTTCTTGTTTGAGATGGATCCGGCTCGGAAACACGGAAGCTGCAATGCAAAAACCTTTTGAGGGTTATCCACAAATTATACAATCCATGTAGGCGTAAAATTTGGGAATCAAGCACGATGCCTTGGCTGGGCTCGGGAAGCTATGTATCGCACCAATGCTGGTTTGAGTTTCGACGCTGCACGGAGTCATCGAAGAGTCACATCAGTCTACGAAGAATCACCATTCCACCCAATCGAGCTCCAGAGGTTCCTTGCGGAAGATTCCGAGGAATCTCCGAATTCCCTGTGACTGCGACGGAGCTAAATAAACACCTCTTCTAGGATTGAGACCCCTGCGAAGCATTGACAGAGGAGTCCGGGACGCAGCACAAAAAGACGTTCGGAAGAAGGAGGAAACCTCTACAGCTGCAGTGGGATCAGAGTCGGAGAGACAGCCTCCGCGAGATTCCTCCCCCCGAGCGTTGTCCCCGTTCTCTGCGGAATTGCTGTTTTTGAGGCTCCAGGAATCAGTGGGACCATTAAGGCTGCTAGCAAGACGTTCAGGTCGGTGGCTCTCCCATCCGAAGGAGTGCCTGCCGTTCTCGAATCAGTTGCATGTTGCATTACTACAGGTAGAGAAGAATGTGAGAGAAGACGTCAGCTCGAGCCAGGCAGAGAAGAGTCGCATTCCTAATGCACCCTCTCTCTCCAAGCGGCTCCAGCAAAACCCTTTAGACTTAGCGGAACAGACGATGCCGTCTTCTGTGATTTCGATTCGGTCATAGTTTCCTCTTCTTCTGCTGCCTCCCGCTCCGAAGCGCAAAGCAAACCTACCTAATCGATCGCACAGGCATTCCGACCAAGCTGCTTGTAGATAGAAGCCGAGAGGCAGGAAACATCGATACTAAATTTTCTTATCCCATCCGTCGTTCACCCTGCCGAGCACTCGCAGATTAGGAGCCGATGAGCAGACCGGAAGCATTGAATTATATGAAGCAAGATTATCTACGCTGCGGTCGTCCTGCACGGTGGCTCTGATTCGGGTCACTTGTTCCTCGTGTACGCGGCTGCCGCCGAGAATTCGGCTTTCACTTTGATGACCTTGTGGGTTGCCTCGAGGAGATCTACTCTGAAATCAGTTTCTTCCGAGCTCGGATCGCAAACATGCCGGCTTCGGTGCACAGAGACCTGATTTCCGCGCCCTACTGCGAGGTCAGATCCCCGAAAGCAGGTCGTATCTGATATCCTTCTCAACGCTGATTCGATTCGCAATAATTTTGATTTGTTGTCTACCTTCTCGATCTAGGAGTCCGGATTCAATTTTGCAATCGAAGCGGCAGGGTCTCATTAGGGCCAAGTCCGAAGTGTCTGGTCGATCCGTGGCCGTGATGACTCCGACGTTCATCGAAGCCGTCGAGCTGGTAGATGAGTTCCAGCATCGTGCGCTGCACTTCATTGCCGCCACCGACACGGTCATCATCGGGAGTTCAGCCGACAGCATCGAACTCGACGAAGAAAGCGATGCTGGATTTGTGGCTCCCCGCCAAATAGTAAAGCTCTCGAGTCATCCGCACTTCGTCCCGATGAATTTCTTCACGAGTTCTGAGCCGATCATCCGTGTGGAACACGCATCTATCTGATCAGCCGCAGCTCGAACGCACAATTTTCCTCCGGAGCCGCGAGGTCCGAACAGGTCCTTCGAGGGATCGATTTCGCGGTTCCGAAATTTCTCAGGATGCAGCTTCAGGATTTCGACGACTGACGCAGCTTATCCAGTTGCGGCTGACAACCTCCGATCTCTACCTGCGTCTCTCCTTCACCATGTATCGGTCGAGGAGAGCGTGAAAGCCAGACCAACCCCAAACTTTTCCACTCCATTCAGAGTGATCGCCGATCATGCAAAATGGGCCGTTTCGTGAGAATTTTTTGCAAGGCGCCACCTGTAATCGTGTGGCGTTCTCAAGCTCTAGCTCATCCGCAAGTGAATCTCATAGCGATCGGTCTGCCAGACCTGTGTCCGAACCCTGATGCTGAGCAACTTATGCACTCTTCCAAGAGCCTTCTCGATGCCTCAGTCTCCTCGATGGCTTCGCTGAGGGAACCTTCACCGATCGCTTTCATGAGGAGGATGTCGGTGTCATCGAGTACTCCCGGCATCGGCTCAGCGTCTTTCCCACCGACTGGTTCCCCGGTCGAGCCTTTTCTGATATACATACCTCGGCATTTCCAGCTTAGATTCGCAAATCTGGATCCCGATCCGAGTCACGATTCCTCAGACATGACGGCGTTCCCGATCACTGATATCGACCAGAGGGAATGCTCAAATTAAACAAAAATCGACTTTGTACGTCGAGAGTTCGAAGGTTATCGCCACATTTATTCAAAGTCATTTTCCCTGGGCCCATTCTCGGGCTCGTTATGTCGCGATTTCAGTGAGTAGAGCACCGAGCGTAAGTGAAGTCGAGGAGCGATGATCTTTCCACCTAGACATGCGGTGCCCCGAGCGAAGAAGGGAGTTCGATATCTCCTGGATCCCGAAGTCACCGAATGAGCCTTCCGAAAGTTCCTCCCTTAAAATCACCAGGACTTCTTCCGTGGATTCGGGCACAGTATCATGATTTCTTCATCGAGAGTCGGATCCAGTCGGTGAATTCCACCGTATGCTTGGAAACTCCAACGAGACCGATACCTCAAACGTGTGAGCAGCGTCGACTATCGCGTGCGTCTCAACTGCTTATTGGGACTCCATCGATCAGGCATTTTGAATAATGGAACCCAAAAGTCCAGACGCGCCGTCCGCGTAACGCGATGTGCGCATCGCTGCGGGAGTGCGTCTGACAAGAGGAAAGTTATTCATCAAAGTAATCGCTGCTCGGAGCGACATCGTCCAGCCGCAGAATTGTGCAATTCAAGCTCGCCGAGTCTCAAGTATGATTGATCGACTCGAACAGTCGAAGCGGTCCGCGCCTAGCTCCACGTCAGAACAGTTATCCACGAGGAATCCACTGTTGAATTGCCATGGGTCAATAAGGAGTGCGTCGAAGTATTCGAAGGCGATCATCGTATGCCGATGTCGACACTCAAATAATTATACGAACGGTAGCTGCTTTCCGGCGGCGGTGACCTTCAGGCGTCCGAATCGGCTCGGAGCGGTAAAGTTCCTCTACGTCCTATGAGTGGTCTCAACGCCACACAACGTTCACCTACCAAACCTCAGGCCCCTCCCCTTCTTGTCCGCCCTATCGTCTGCGGGTCTCCGACGTCCACGCACGGCACTTAGAGATCGTGCTGAGCATGTGAAGAGGATGCGCACGCGAGAGAGACACCGAGGTCGTCTGCTTTCGAACGAATGACTTGCAAACGAGGAACGCTTTCATGGCTAGCTCTGCCTCACTTGCTATCTTGCACGCATGGCTCCCCAGCTCTGCCACGTCCGCCGCGCCCCTCAAAACCCACTCTTCTTGCCACCAATGCCACAGCCATCGCCACTGGCAGCGGTGGGGAGACGTGAGGCGATTGTCGAGTGCCCACATTCTGGTGGCAGGTGAAATCAGCTAGGTATTTGCTCAAGCAGCGAGACACCACTTAGATGCGCCTAGCGTTCGACTGTAGACCAAGTTCATTCCATGGATGAAATGATTTCTCCCGCGTACAGGTCCCGGCGGCACTATGCGGATCTCTCGCACGTCTTAAGGTTGGACAGCGATCGGTGTTCCTCAATCATTCCAGGTTCCCGATTTGGAATCTGAGTGCGCAAACCTGCCACGATTCACCTTCCGTTGCCCGCTCTGCGTTATCAGCATGGCACTGTCGCGGATGGAAGTCCAACTTGAGCATGTCCAAGATTCGCCACCTACATACATATATGATCATTGGCTGTGTGGGATCAAGGCTCCGCGAATGTAGGGGGCTTCCGGAACCCCACGAGGTCCTCGAATCCCAATCTCTAGAGTAGTGGCTTCCAAATCGACTCATGAAAATCTATAAATCCTTCTACCACTCTTCGGGGCTCGACGCTCAGATCCCTGTGGAACCCAAGGGTTCCATCGACGATTTTGCCAGATTCCACGCTCAGTTTCCTTGTTGAATCCCTCTATCGATTAAGGTCCCAATCAAAGTTCCTCGCTCGACGTCCCGTCATTTTCATCCATAGCTGGAACCCATATGATTCGACTATCATTCTGACCAATGAGCGTCCTTAGATTGATCCGGAGGGCGAAAATCAGGTCCGGAAGCTCATCGTATGTATTCGAAAGACTCTGGACAGTTCCGAGGGTTCGGGCATCCGCGAGTCGAGCACCAGATATGTATTTCGCTCGAGATATGCGACGCCGGAAGGTCGAATGTTGGTCCGATGTCATGCTCGCAGGTTCCGGGCCAGGCAAGCAATCGGGCCGCCTTCCGCGGCGCATCAGTCCTTAATTTTCTCCCGAATTAGTTACCGACATTCCGAGGCGATTCGGCCTGGGGACCGGCGGGGGTTTTGGCTTTCTGCTTCCATTGTGACCAGAGAGCGTCGTGTATCGCCGCCGTGGTCAAAAGCAACGGCTGAAGCGCTGCCACCGTAGCAGCCGCTCCCGTCACTGTTCCGACCGTTGTCGAGGGAGGAAAGCGTTCATTCAGTGAAGTCATTTGCTGCAGAGATCGCCAAATCTCAACAACCTGTATGGAAGGGGAGAAAAGGACCATCTTGTCCCCAGAGATAGACACAGAAGAGCCCGGGGAACAGAAGGGGGGCCACGACAGCAGGGGCTAAGCGGGGACGGGAAAAGAGAAAGGAGGGTCGTTTAGTATAGCGAACAATTCCAAGAGAGCACCAATCTCTATTGTGCGATGTGCAAAACGCCCGCGGCTGCCAACTGGACTCGTCCAGTCGAGCTGTCTGTTTGGCCACTCGCTCGTTCCTCCTCTCAGTCCGCGACGACCGCTCGTATGGTGTCTTTGCGAAGACAGCGTCGCTAAGCAGTTAGCTGAATTGCGGAACACATGTCCGGATGCGGCGAGCAATGTCCGAAAGTTTGAGAACGCACTCTTATACTGATTACGCAATCCTCGTGGGCTTCAAGCTCGGTCGTTGGCTTGCCCTCCTCTCGGTCGGAAGATTCGACAAGAAACATGAGAAGCTCTCAGAGAACTCCATCGAGATTTTCATCCGGAATACGCATAATCATCTTCATTAGGTCACGAGGAGTACGATTGCTGGAGGAAATCCGCCGCTTGAGCTTCTGTCGCAGCATGTATCCCGCAGGCTCTACGGCCCGATCGGATGTGTTCCCCGCGGAGGATACTCTCCCTGATGCTGCGAAGATGATCCAATTCGAGCGCTAGCAGCCGTCAGAGCTGCCAATTCTCAACATCTGCTGGCTTGCCACTCCGAGTAAACTGCCAGTATTCAAGACCTTCCACTGCTTCTATTCGCAGTCTATACTAGCGATAGCGGCGGCAGCAGTTGTTTGGGAAGGCGCGATGGAAATGAGAGGTTCGAGGGGTGAAAAAATACCGGGCTTGAAAATTGGAGGTCCGAAGAGGGAAGCTGAGCGAGAACGCGTCGATAAAGCATGCGGAGCTGGAACATCGGTGTTTCGCATGTGTTATCTGAACTCCGCGGAATCGTAAACTACAGCGTGAGTTCTCCGCGAAGGGGATCGTCAGAGCTTGCCTCAGCAGAAAAGCAAACAGAATCAGGAAAATAGACCCGCAGTCTGACAAACAGACACGCCGGCAGATAACGTTAATTTTCCCGGAAGTCAGCCCGAGGGACCGTTGGGACAAAGTCGACTGAGATATGCGCGCACGTGATCCCAATACATCGAGTTGTCCGTGAGCGTGCCGGGGGAATCTGTCTCGTCCCCGAGACACAGTATTACGTTGAGCGGCTTGCTCAATAAATATTATCCTAGGCGGAATCACTGAGCACCCAGATACGGAAGCGGTTCCTAGAAAGACAGTTCTGAATCACTCCACCCGGGTATTCCGGTCCGAATTTTGATGCTGGATTGCACCGCTGTTGCCCCCGAATATTGTGGAGATTGCGGGAGAGATCTTGTGAACGAGTTCCATTATCGTTGAGGTCAAGAGCGATATGGCTAATTGAGTCGTCGCCGAGAGGAGTTCCTTAGTGATGCGGGCGCGACGTTCGGTACCCGAGTCTGACACAGCGCAACATGTGACCCGATCCGGTGATATTCAATAGTGGTGGCAGCGGCGGCGGTCACGCTAGAACACGTAGTTCGATATAGCGAGACAGAAAGTGCAGCTAATAAAATGTGATATAACAATAAGTGTTTTATACGGCTCCCTGGAGTGCTCGGTCGGCAGCTATCGTAAAGGCTCTTCTGGCGAGCCGATAATGTTCGCGAACCAGCAAAGCGGACGTCGGTCGAGCAAACGCGCTCATCCTCCATAAAAAAGCAGGGAGAATAGAGGCATTCAGGGGGAGGAAAAGAACGGCTCGGGCAAGAGGTCGCCGTGATAAACTCCCGCGATCTCTCGAATCTCGAGCTTTGAGCAATTGCAGACTCGGCATCGAAATCAAGACTGCGTGCTGCGGCTCCGCGAGATCCTGGCGGAGCGACCTTACTTGGATCTATCGCGATCTCTCCACCGCACCGTTGATGTGAGCAAAATGTCTGTGGCATATCATCAGGGTCATTTTCTCCTCCATCAGGCATCACAACGGTGAGTGACAAGTACTCGAACGAATACAGTGGACTAGGAAGCGGTTCAATGTCGAGCCCACTCTTGGAGAATCGATTGTGAGAGCGCCGAGGAATTCCGGCATTATCAGTCCGATACCGAGAAGCCGAATCACCATGAAAATGTGCAGAGTTGAGAAAACAGGAGCGCCGATGGAGTCGGTTCCCGGTCTTGCTGTCGCAGATTTCCTCAGGCTCGTGCGGCCTTCCCCCCTGACTATTTACGCGGCGTCTCGCCCCCTCGATCTTCACGAGTTCATCCGTATTCCCCCGAACACCGACTCTCCGCTCCGTCCCTCTCGGCACCACAGCCTGTGAGCCCTCGATTTAGGATCAGCTTGATTCCAAGTGCACCTATGGCGACTCCGGGACCTCAAACGAGAAAATGTCGGAATTCGGACCGTGAGCTTTCGAGGCTGATGAGAAGGGAACCGAAAGAAGTTGAAATGATCATAATATCGCTCATTCAGATAGCCGTGGTGACGGGGCCACTTCAGAACAGTCCGACTACATACGACGGTCGGTTCCGCTTGCTCGGTCTCCGCGGCCAGGTGGAGGCAAAGTCGTTTGAGGAAGGCAAAAATTCATTCACAAGACAAACGAGCAGGCGAAACGAAAGGAACAAACGCTAATCTATGTTACGCTCCTGAAACGCTCCAGTCCGCCGCCGAGCCAGGCAGAAACCGAACGCCCAACAGACACTTACAGAACATCCAGACCACCGAAACGGCGACTGCAAAAAGAAAATGACGATGGTGGCGCAGACCCTTTCCGGTGTTTGCTCCGTCGTCGTCGTCGTCGTCGCTCATTCGTCGTAGGCTCCTGCGCAGGTGCATTGTACGAGGAATTGCCGCATTCGCATGCACGGAATGGCACAAGCCTCGTTTGCGCACTCACTCAGACCTTCGGATGGTCGGCATGACTGGCTGTACGTGCGAGCATTGAAAATCTTGTGGCCGTGGAAGACAGACGCTCTTGTCGGCAAATAGCAAGCGGACTTTTTCGCAAGTTGTTATTGTCTAGATTGCGTCTGAATTGAGTGACCAGCCGACCGAGCGACCGGTCGGTCGTCCGGCCGTCTGACCGACGGGGCCGGCAGGCTCAGACTGGCAGGCAGGCGAGCGTACGAACAAGCAACTCAAAACTCCAAAGCAGCCTCCGCGGCAGCATCTGTTCCATTTATGGCCGTCGAGCAATACGGACTCTGCAAATGATGACTTGCCTCAATTCCCGCGACTACGCCGGCGCCCACGCTACCGACACCACGACTGACGAAAACCGCGGCGGCAACATCAGTGCACAAGGCAGTCAACAGCAAATCTCGCAGTACTTCAATTCAGCATCATCTCGGAGCTTCTATGGCGAGCTGATGCACTCGACGAATCGGGAGCCACTGTGATGCTCCTTTTTTGTCCGAGTCTTTCCGCTCTTGGAGGATTCGCCTCTGGCGTCGCAAGGAATCGAACCGACTCGGAGCGCTCAAGCTCGAGTCCGAATTGGTCTCGCCGATCCGCAAGTGGCAAGCACGAGCTAATCGGCGTGGCGACCGGCAACAGATATAGCGTGCCACAGTGCCACGTAACTGCGGGGCAGGCTCTCGAGGCTGGCAATCGCTAGGATTTTTCCTGTCTCTGCATCCCCCGTCCCAACCCTCTCCCTGCTAGCCGCTTTTGCGTCCCGCTTTTTCTCTTTCCGATTTGCGTAGCCCAAATCCCCTATGGCAGCGGAGTTTATAGAGCAATATAATATTCGAGTTATTTCGCCCTTGTTGTCGTCGTCGTCGTGGACGTTGCTGTTGCTGCCGCGGCCGCGAGTTTATAGTCATCACGATCCCAGCAGTCGCCGCCACGGGGGAACCTGGTGGGGAAGAACAAGGCGCCACGCAAAATAGAAGGCAGACCAGCGGAGGTCGGCGGCATTGGCGGCCGCGGACTCTTCATCCGACCAAGCAGAAATATCCTCGCCATCATGGCCATCATTTTCATTAGCACGAACCAATACTCATTTATCATCACGATCCTGGAGGCGCTTGACTCCGACTCCGGATGCCGGCTGTCAGAACACTTTCAGAGAGGCATACCATCAAACATTGAAGGCCCATTCGAAAATCATAGAAACCGCGCCGACGGAGCTCTAGCCTCGATAGCTCTGGTCGGGGTCGGGGGGCGCCTCCGGTCGCCGGTCTTCTGGGAATCCCTTGCCAGCGAAGGGATTCAGTGAGGCGATGGGTGTCTTCGGTCAATACATGGGTCTCATGATTCACATCCGACTCGAGATTGAATTCCGACGAATATCGTCCGGTTGCCCCTTTCCGGGAAAGCACAGTATGATAAGCTCCACGGATTCGACCAAGAATCGAAAAAGTTCGCGCCACGTGAGAGCAGAGCATTGGACCCACAAGGAGTCCGTCGACTCCCTCTCTGTACCCGCAACCGTAAGCCGCTTGCCGCGCTCCTTTTATCCGGGCATCGAAGCAAACGAACTCGTCCGAACACGACCGACTATCTGGTGGGGTCGGTCCATATGATTCCTGGGAAGCGACGAAGTTCAGAGCCAATCGATGCTATCTCAAAGTTTCCTATTCAAGGAGCAAAGCTCAACATCGACTCCGAACAGCGCGAAATCTGACGTCTCAGACCGGCACCGGACGAGCGCGGGCGGGGAATACCGCAGATTCAGTTCACAGTGTATTTGATGCGTTTCCAGAATATCCTTCCGCTCTTGGTCATTCATATATTCGTCAAAATGATTTTATTCGCTTCTCTTTCGAGGAACTCAGGGTCTGGCGTGAATCTACGATAGTGGGAATACTCTCTGAGCCCTCCTTTGGAGACTGTCCCGGGAGGATTCAGGGCTGGGAGTAAGAGAAAGAATGGAAGGAGATTCCTGGCACAGACATCAGGGGAAGAACCGGATTGCAGTTCCTGTCTCGAACCCCTTTCTGCACGTTTCGCTCCCCTGATTCTCTACCTGCTCCTCGAATGAAGGGCCCTCCACATGGAGAACGTTTCCTCGAACACTTGGAAAGGCTAGCGAATCTAATCGAATCAAAGCAGTAATACTGCAGCCGACACAAACAAACAGTCGCTCACATTGAAACGAAGGTGAACGCGCCGTTCCATGTGGATTTCTGCCAAAACAGTCGGCTACCGCAGGAACGCTCGCGTCTGCATTCAATTCAAAATTTGTCCCCAAGGTAGCGATCGAACAACTCTGGTCATATGTCCGATGCAGTCTATGATGTTTACTCAGGTCGCTCAACGAAGTCGTTGGCTCTATGAAGGACTCAGCGGCCTGGCGATGGAGTTGAGACGAAATCTGTACATATTCGACTTTCCGGGTCTCTGAACGAATATCTCCGTTCCAACCTTGTCTTGCGAATCGACCACGTGGAGGGGCATATTGAGCGACGTGTGGAATGAGAGGAATGGAAGCTCTCGGTATTGATAGAATTTAGGGCGTTTAGCGCGCATGTCGGATGTTTTTCGCGGCGTACCCCTGAGGCGTATCCAGAGGGGGCGGGGGGCAAGGGAGCCATGGCCTCCCAATTTTTCTATCTCTCTTACCGCAGATCATTGACCGGAATCATCATATCATACGGGCTCGCTAGAAAGAATATTGAGGAGGACTTTTCCTCCCATGGGGCAACTCCCACGTCCGGACGGCCGGACTCCGGGGCCGAGGAACTTTCCACGACCGCACATTTTTCACGCTCGATCCTCAATTTCTGTACGTGCACGAGCTACCGAGAGGTCGTGTGTAGAATTCACATCATAGCGAAATTTCCTGACGAGCTCTAATCTCGGAGTGTCTCGCACACTTGGAGAAATTCCCGAGAGCGGCCATTGTAAGTCTGCCGTCTGCCCTGCTGTGATTTTCCTTCTCTCGCTCGTTGGGCACTGTTTCTCCTCTCATTTCGGCATCTTAGTTCACTTGTAGAAGTTCTCCGCGGGCACCATTAGTTTTCCTGCGATCTCTTTCCTCGAGCGCTGGAACGCCGCATTCGAGAATTCGAATCGCGACGGCACAATGGAAGCGGAATGAAATTGGCTCGATGGCACCGGCGAGAGACAGAGCCACCCTACAGCCTCCCTCCCTTCCTGTCGACCAAGCCACCCACCCTCAAACCAAATGTTCAGCGAAAAACTCTGATTCAATGATGGCGTGCGCAGCAACAATTTGTGTTGCAACGACGGAGACGACCGCACCGGCAAGCCTCCAGAGCTACGCAGAGAAACTGCCGGGAATTCCTTTGCTCGCAGATTTCCTTCCGAGCTCCCCGCACCTCCATTCCGAATCTCACGGAGCGTGCTGAATATCGAAATGTTTTCCGTATCCCGGAAACTTCCGAGAAGCTTGACCAGGGCGAGAGCTTCGTGTCCATTCCATTCTATTGGATGCACTTCGGTATTCCCATAAGTGCTGTTCTATGCCCCCTCCCTTCACTGACGATGTGAGTACATTCTTAAAATGACCAGGGAAGATCAGATCAAGCGTTGGAGACGAGTCAATAGAGAGTTTTGAGCTCCTTCAAAATAATTTATGTTTTCCTTGCTTCATGAATATTCAGGAGGATTTGAATAAGCCCATGAGGCAGTCTTTGGCTTGCATGAAAGCAGCCTTTTCAGCGTCGTTCCTCCGGCTCATGACGTCCTGCAGTTGTTGTTTGACACAGGGCATGAACTGCTCTTGCTGCTGTGATTCATTCATACCCTGAACTTGTTTGCCACACTCGACCCCTGCGCTTGTCACTGCAGCCGTCAAGGTCTCGACCACTTTGAAGTCAATTTTCTCCATCAGGGCAGAAACGCAGCCTTTCATGTTCGCGAAGCCATCCTGGAAGTTTCCGGAAGCTTACTGGTGCCGAAGGATGAGAAGATTATCGAGAGAGCGCTGAAGTAGTATCTCTGGTTTCCCAGACGCTCCGGCAAGTTTTCACTGGAACCCGAGCCTTCACTCACCTTGAATTTCTGCTGTTTCTCCGGAGGAACAGTGTCGTCAACGAGACTCTTGAACATCGCTTCGAGATCCTTGAAGCTCGCAGCGGACGCCTGAGAGGCGAAGCAAGCCATCATCAGGAGCGGAGTGAGTCCTTTCTGGAGAAATCAGAACGAGCATCTTTCGTGAACTCTTTCCCCACATAGGAGTCCAGATGGGCTTGAATACTTCGTCCAGGACAGAGAAAGAATCGAATTCCTACCATTTTCCTCGAGCCAGCGCCTTTCTATTCCAGTTTTTGCGATTTACCAAAGGGACCGCAGGTAGGATTGTCGACTTACTGAGAGCATGTGTGGCCCCCTTCCGCCGCTACCCGCACTTATAACTCGCGGGGAAATCCCTCCTCGAAATCTGCATCGCGACTCGCAACCGATGCTGGCGCCGCCTAATGGAACTCTACAAGGCCACCAGGCGCATAAGATCACTCGGGTCCGATAATGACCGACTAATGACCATTCCAACTCATTCGACTTGTTCCCAGATACTTCTGGATTTTATTCCGACGACAAGCTTGCCGATAACTCGTGGCTCACCTGTTTCCAGAGGCGATCGCCAGCGGTGTAGGTCTCCGGATGCGGCGCTTGATTGCCACGCCTTCCGGAATCGAAAGTTTGTATTAATTTGAGCTTTGCCCCGAGAAATCCCCAGCTCGCTCAGCCGCCTCCTAGGCATGCTAAGTTGACAGATGCAATCCACGGAGAAAAGCCCACCGGAGAAGGCGAGCGGCGAAGTTTGATGCGGGAGCGAGTTTGGCCGCTGTTGGGGGGAAGGGCGGGAAAGTAGCGCCTATCCCTCATTGGAGCCTTGTGTTTGGTTCTCGCAAACGGTTCTCTTAACAACACCGCTGGCTAATCTAATGAGCTGGTGGGTGCAATTCATCGCAAGGTTTGGCCAGCGAAAGGCTTCTCTTTCTTCTGCAAGCTCCCAACTCACCATCAACCAGCTAACCAAACCTCCAGCCGCGGCGCCTGTCCGTCTGACCGACGGACCACCAACCGAAAGACAGAAGAGAGTGAGACGCGAACGAGGCAAGCACCGAACCGACAAGACAAGGCGGGCGGGCGAGCGCGAGCCGCGGCAGCATAAGCCAAACAGTGGCCGCTGCAGATGGATAATCTGGTTAGCAAGTAGGCAGCACTTTCTACCATACAGAGGGAGTCGAGCAAGCCTTTCGTTTCCGCTCGCGCACATGCAGTACTTTTGGCCGACGTAACGGTCGTTCGGTCGGCCGGCCGGCAGGCAGGCAGGCGAAGGACGGGGTCTCTCTCTATGTAGTACACATCATGTACTGCGATGATCGGTTCCCACGATACATCGGGGGAAAAAGTAAGCCCATATCCTCGACGTGATTTCTTGGCGATCGATGACATCCGGAGGACTGCTAGCTGAGATGCGCAATGGAAATAATAATCGGAGCTATTAAGGCAGAACTTCTCCTCGGAATTTCTCAAGGAAGCTGGCGTCTCTCAGACCACAGACCTGACGCGAAACCGCTCGCATTGTGTTACTCGCGTGGTCGGGCTTGGGGAAGAGAATCCATCAAAGTTGACAGGCGAATACAATGCTCGCACGAATGCGCAGTCTCGGGGCAACGGGAGCATTCCCGAATATGAGTTATGATGAGTAGGGTGCCGGAATAGACTCGTGCGCAGGAAGAACTTGTCTCTATTCGATTTCCTAGTAAACATGCCAACTGAAGCATTGTGCATCCGTTTGTTCGAAACTCATGCACCGGAGCGCTTCTTTTGAATCAGACGCAACAACACCCCGTGGACCTTGCCTGCTAGACGGGTTCATCACCTCATCGGGGGAGGGCTGGGTCAAACTCCGTTGGCGGCTGAAAGGGATTGATTCTTTTTACGAGTTCCGCACATTCTCCATGCATGAGGAATCTTCTGCGAGCTCGACTTCGCAGGACTCGCGGAGCTCCAGCGGGAATGCGGTCCAGCAATCCGAGGTATGAGTAAGCTGTCAGGGATTCTCCGGGGCGGGGAAGGGATTCACACAGTCATCTCACGACCTCCAACGGAGAAATGTCCGGTTGATCTAGAAAACCTAAAGATTGTCCCGTGGCTTCGGGTGAAGCTTTGAATACAATTCGCCATTAGTCTACGGTGGAATTAAGGCGAAGAAGCTGCTCTTCCCATCCTGCCTTCGTTGAATCAGAGCGGAGCTGATCGACGCGGCAAATCCACACACTCAGTCGGAGAACGCCTCTGACAGAGAAGTAGATGACCGATGCGTAATGTTTTCTTTGTGGCTCCTATCGAGCCACCGGTTTTTCGTTGATGAGATTCTCGCCGTACCGGTCGGAAAGAACCAGAGGCTAGAGCTCGCTCTTCCTTCGGGTTCACTCCGGTCGCCCGATATTCTTACAAGACCCTTGCGCGGTATCCGATCGAAAGGAGCTCTCGCGACAGGACGCTAAGGATGATCTTCTCGCTGGAGTCCACGTCTATCCCCCCTTGCCAAGAACCTGTTCGCGTTGATTTCCCTCCGCGAGCGTTCGAGCATCTTCCCGATGAAGAAATCGACCGGAGAGAAATCTGCCAACAGGCCAGCACCGATCGAATACTTTCTTATCATCAGACATAGTCTAAAGTTTCCAACTTTCACAAGCTTCGTGTGGACTTTTCTTCCCACGTTCGGGAACAGGTTACAGATGAGAGGTGGCTGGAAAACAGCTTCTGCTCGTGCAGTTTCATGTCGTTCCGCGTTCGAGAAGGGAGAACAAGAAGAGAACGGGCACGAAGAAAGAATGGTCGGGTATGAGATGCCTTTGAGCCTCTACGCTGCGCCGAAGCTCTTCTTCATTCCGAAGGGAAACGGAACGAATAAAGCGCTCCCAACATGCTCTGAGCATGGACTAGTGTAGTCGTGTGCACATCGTGGAGCGACTTGCGCACTGAGCGGAGAGCTTCCGTAGCGCATTGGATTTTCGAGACGAATGCTTAAAACGAAACAAACAGAAAATACTCGAGGGAGGGCCGTCGCACACTCAAACAAAGAGAATCCCATCGATACCATGCGTTTCGGGAATCGTTTCGCCGAAAAGAGCTCAGATCTCCTTCATCCACCAAGTCCATCACCGATACGCTTTTGCGTCACGACTCGGAAGTGGTTCACTGCGACAGACCACATGCGCCACCGCCGCCACCACGGTCGCCGATGTCGGAGCCTGGTCGGTTCTGGGGGCGCATGCCTCGGATTTTCGTCGACAGAAGGCCGGAGAGGCTAGCGCGCCTCGTTCTCCTCGCAAAACGTTTATTTAACTCCGTGACTCCTCGAACGCTAGCGGTCGCAGGAATTTCCCCGTGGAGACATTCGAAGACGTTGGATCGGAGTCGATATTGCATCCGACCCGCAACGTCGGCGTCGCACAAAGGTCACGAATAACTCATTAAGTGGACCTATTTACTTCAATGCTTCTTCGAACGGTATTCTCCGGACGGGGAGGGGGATGAGGAGTCGAAGAGGTTTTCCGACCCTTAGATGCCCCACGGAGACGCTGTCCGAGGTCCGCGAAAGGACCACGCTGACTCCTGTATGTGATTCAGAGAAGCATCCTACCCATATGACTTTCATCCTACCCATATGACTTTCATCCTACCCATATGACTTTCATCCTACCCATATGACTTTTCGATTTGAACGATGAGGCTCTTGCGGCGAGATTTTAATGTTCCGTGTCAAGCTGGAGAGAATCGGATCCTTTGTTTTTCGGGCGAATCGGGTGACTGGAGGTCTTCCGACTGGGACTGAGCTGAGATTTTCCTGAATTTTCGACCTTCGATCGTTCCACACTTCGTTATGCGAGCAAGTCTCGTCCAACCTCTCGCTCCGAAGCTCCAACCACAAATTCCTTTCGGCTCATGGAGAGAGTTCTGGTCTCCTCCATCGCCGTCAACTTCCGTCCACCCCGAAACTTCAGAGCGATTATGTATCGCAGAGCTCAGCCCAGAAGTGCACCACGTTGATGCTCGCAGCGCACTTCTGCTCCCAACGGAAGCAGAGACCGCGCTGGCTGGCCTCTGAGTCAGATTCGGAACGTCAGCTGCTGGTTCTCAATGTATCGTTCCGCACCAGGAAGACAGGAAACAACCTACCGAAAATCTCGATCTAGCGCCGAAATGACTCGGATCGCCTTCTACTCGCTCTCTACAATCAGAGTGGATTGTGACACAATTTGTGTCCCGCAGCGAACTTCGCTCTCCGGCCCCGAGATGCTCACCTTCGGGCTGATTGCTAGCCTTAATTTAGAAAATAGGCGAAAAAGGCTCAGTAGTCCACCTGAGGAGCGATTTTTCGCCGCTGCGCGACGACGTGATCCGCAGGTCCCGACCCCGAGCTGAGCGGACACGTAGGCTCCCTCGCTCCTCCGCTAGACCACTTTTCCGACTTATAGGCGGAGTCGATGAGCTTTGGTCGGCAGATCCAGCCCGGAGCTTCACTATCCCACAAACACCCAGGATTCGAGGCAGAAGACTGCGCGACAATGATCGACCGTAATCAGGGCGGAAACAGGAAATTAATTCGGTGTTAAGGCCATCCAATCGAGATTAGGCGTCTTTAAGGTGTTTACCCGGTGACCTCAGGATGTGTTTGAGGAAAAGATTCGGGCCCGAGCGTAGCAGGTCTACAAATCGTGTCCCTTTGGCACGTTCCCTAAGCAGAGAGCTTATACCCTTTCCGGAGAGTTCGCGAATCGTGGGCTAAGTACATGCCATCGATGGAGCTCTAGCTCCGAGTTCCCGGTTTCGAGGGTTTCGCGGTGCAATCGGAGCTAAGCGGAGGCTGAGGGCTGCAGGACGCATCCGGGTAGGCAGGCATAGTCCTCGACGCAGAATGACCAGAGTCAGACGGCTGGCGGTGTGTGCAGCAGATAGGAGAGGTAGGCGCGAGCGATATAACAAATGCTCTAAGTTTATCGTCGGCTCCGACGAACGCTCGAAGCAGCGAAGGGTCCCGAACCCGGCTCCTTGATCTACCTACGCGATGCAACGCTTTCCGGGTTGGGCAGCTGATTTCCCCAGAGTGAAAGTTGCAATTCTCGACGATGACCACGTACTGGGGCTGGGGGCAAGCAAGAGCAGGAGACGAAGCGCACGGGAACCTCCCGCCGCGAGAGATGCGGTTCCAGACAAGTTAGTCTCGGTAACTAGGGTTAGTTGGCTTATCACGGTATTTCTCGTCAGCTTTTCCGAAACGAATGGCAGATGCTCCATCTGCTAGTCTCATTCCTCCGTCGGCCGCATCGAGTTACTTCACCCTTTCCGAGGAAATAATCCACTACTGGAATACGCGTGCCGTGATTCCATTACCGTGTCGAGTTTCCGATGAACTGACGTTGAAATCATCGAGTTCCCTAATTATTGTTCTTCGGAAGGAGGGTTCCTCCCTCCCGTCGGCGGACTGACGGCGGACCGTGTTCGATTCGGATGTATTCCCGATATCCATCCGGTAGCCGCCACTCGGAGGGAATTCGATCCGCCAAAGATGCTCTCGCAAGTTTTCCGTTTCCTCGCAGACTGCCACGTGTTGAGTTATCGCGGCAGGCGAGAACTCGATGGAAAGATGTTCTTATTTATATTCCACAGTGGTGTCTATCTCTCGCAAGACTCTCCTCCCTCGATTGCTGCGTCTGGCCCGCCGCTCCCGACCCGCTCGCTCCTCCGTTCTTCGTTCTTGTTGCGAGTGAGCCGGTGTATGCATAATACAATACATGATATCGACTGGCCCCTTCGGATAAAGAAACTCCATCGGGAGACTTTTCCTTGTGGCAGATGGGAAGATGCCTCCGAAGACACTGTTTCTCGCCTCTCTGTGCTCGAACCCTGGCTGACTCGATGACCCTCAGGAAAGCGTGCTGCGAGAATCGTGACCGGAAGGCGTTCAGAACGAGGCGGCGTACAATATTATATATGTAGTCCCAATCCGTCCAACTCGATGTGCCGAGGAGTCCGCCACCGGTTTCGTTCGTTCGTTCGTTCGAATGTCGTCCCGTACCGATGGTTCCTCAAGCGTCGTTGGAAGGCTTCCGTTTGGAGCTTTCCAATTTGAAAGGTTTGCGGCGAGGAGACGTTGATTTATGGAAAGGATTTGAACAACGAGCGCAGACTGGGATTTAACGGAACGGATCTTCGCCCGCTGGAGCCTGTTCGGATAGAGTTCCTGGATCCTCTCTCAAGATTCACTCCGCATCCCGAACCGAAGACTCCAAAAAATTGTTACCTCCGCTGACTGACTGGCTCGCCACTCACTCCGAGGAGAGGGCGGGGAAGCGAGAAGGTAGACAGGTCCACCTCAATGAATCACCACAGATAGACTGGGGATTCCTACCGGCGAAAAACGTTGTTCATCTTCGCTCTCCTGTCGGGAGCTCGGCTACGATCTGAGTATTTCGAATTCGGTCCTTTGGTTTTCTTCCCCGATCATTCGGAATTGGGTCTTTCCCAGATGCTCCCGGCAGTATTCAATCCGCGAACTTCCGATCCGGCTTAGGCACGCCTTCTGCGTAGCAGCTCAGCGAAGAAGATGCTGTGGAACTTATGTGATGACACACTTCGAGGGACCCTGTCTAAAATAATTGCGACGGTTTCTATTCCTTGGAATGCTCTGCCGGCCGCCCAAGAGAACTCAAGATCTCTCTTCACGATTTCATGGTGGAGCAGAGCTCAGAACGGAGTCGCAGACAAAAGTTCGTCTCGCCTTGGATGCTCCCACGGAACGGGGAAGGAACTCCTTGCCATCGGAGTCAGGAGTGAATATTCCGAGAGGAGTGAATCTTTTTCCCCGCGGAGACGGAGCGAGCTCATTCTGGCTCGAACGAGGGGTCCTGGGCTACCGGCTGATTGCCGCATCGTTCGAGTACTTCGATTATTCGACGATTCAAGTCACGTTGCATCGGCAGGAGCGAGCAGCCCCGAGGCCCATACAGTCGAGAAATGGCCTGGATAAACTTTCTTATGTGATGTAAATGGAGAAGCCATTACAACGGTATTTATTGCGCTTCGTTGACGACGTTCATTGATGCCCCTGCCTCTGGTCATTGCTTCCATAGCTCGACCAAACTATCTTTCGGGCAGTTATTCCAGCCGTATTCTTACCCCTCGGCATTGTGCGAGATGGTTATTTCGTTCCTCCCCGTCGGGGGCCCTTCTCAGATCCCTTCCAGTCCTCAACTCGATTGCTCGAGGAGGCTCCTGAATCGCTAGGGACAGGGAGCTCGATGTTCGCGATTCCCGAGAAGAAAGTTTCGGTCGCGAATCGTTACGATAACGAACTTCCATCGAGATGGATTTTTACATCGATGACGGTTCTCTAGCGGTATGTCGGGACATTGACGAACGGGAGCACATATTTGTGGAGATTCCGATGCTCAGTGACCTTCAGACCTCGGTTGGGGAAGGGCTATGACCCAAGTGAAGGACTTGATTCAGAACCTTGTCCACCGGAGCTAGGAAGCCCAGAAAACTAATAATTATTCGGTCGAGTTTTCCAGGAGTCTCCAGAGCGGTGTGAGCGAGAACTCCGGCGGGAGGGATTGCCTACGATAGGAGCCGTGGCCGTGATGTCGTCGTCCTCTCACAGTTTCTTGCCGTTGTTCGAGAAGTTAGTACAACGTCGCTTGCCCGGCTGGCTAGCGACGGCGGCTCCCAACTGGACACGTTTAGGTCAGTTTTTAGAGAACACGTCCACTTTGAACATGTCACAGACCGTTCCATGGATGGCAGGGCGGTTCAGGGTTTGCAGAAGCGGCTGACCGATACCCGGTTCCCTCAGCGTCCCTTGGCCCAGCAGCAGGGCAGACAAGAGTCAAGCGCTCCTCCGTCAGGATAACATGACATGTTCTCTGAGAGGTTCCAGTACAGGTGAGATCAGTGACGTATAAAAATCGCATCCGCTCAATCTCAGAGACCATATCTAAGCCCCGTCTGTCCCTTGGCACTTCACTTCGTTCATATATTGTTTCTCTTGGAGTCCCTGCCACCTCTCAAGTTTTCGGCCAATTCCCTCCGCTTCGCTGAGCGAGAACTTGTCGAAATGTGTCGGGGACATCCGGGATAGTTTTGATCGTCGCGTCGTCAATGATTCGAGGGGATCGGTGACGTTTCCGGAACTTAAGCGTAATTCGTCCGGATGCCAAGGGGTTATCCATTCATGACAAAGCTTTCGCCCACAATCATCGACTCGGGGACGGAGAAATAAGGATGTGAGGGAAGAAGCGACGTCGCAATATTCGGAGGCTGGGGGATACTAGAACTCCCGGGACCCGCACGGAATGAAAGGAAAAGATATAGACGGTGTTAGCGCGCGGCTTGGAACGAAGAAGACGGAGAGCGAGAGGTTCCACGCAGCGCCAGCATTTCGAGTATAAATCTTCGCGAGGCCGGCAAGCGGGCAAACAGAGGACCGGAGCGAGCGAGCGAATGAGTGCCTGAGAAGGAGGACGCATGCGAGCGGACAGGCGCACGGACGAGCTAAATTACCTTGTCAACGGATTGTCTACAGAAGTCTATTACGGCCTGTCACCCTGGTCGGAGCTTTTTTGTTGGAACGGTTCAGCTTCTGATTAAGATGCTTGCTTGCCTTTCGCGACAATTCCAGTCATCATTCTCACCGCTGCGGGTGTGAGCGGTTTCCGCACAGGCAGAGGAGACTAGGATTGCGGTACTGTAGGCGGACGCAATCAAGATCACCGTCTCGGACTGGGAGGAAAAAGCGGGTAGGATCACGAGCTGCTGAGGGAGGACGTAACCTTGGGATGAATGCATTTGCATAGTGGTTTGAAGTCGAGCTCGCATAATCCCCAAGCTCTCAATCTTTCATATCCTTTTCATTATTTTACACCAGAGGTCGTAGAATCATCCAGCATTTCAAGCAGAATGATCTTCCGTTATCATCTCGCCAGGCAAGGAACTTCGACAGGGAAGAACCTTCGGATCCCCGAGGAACCGAGGTATCGTTCGAGCCCGTGGACTTCGGGAATGATGTCTCAGCAGCGAAGACGGATTCGCTCTTAACAGCGGGGAGACCAGAGCGTAATGCTACTTTCTGATATTCCGATCGGAATCATGCAATCAATGCGATCGTTTCAGAAGAAATATACGCCGTTGGAAAACTTTATCTAGATCCTGTTCGCGTACCTGGGCTTGGGATTACTTGAAATCTGTAGCTGTTTTCGGCACTGTCCCACTAGAAATGGGCGCCTCCCCAACAGAGCCTCTTTCTGCACTCCCATTCTGAGGTGTTTCACTCAAAAGAGTTAATTCGTAATTTTCAGCTCATCTGTTGTGTTGGTCGCCTCGCGCCTCATGAGGCTTGGAATTTGAGAGACGAGGGGAGTCGTGTCGACCGATGCGAAACAGGGTCAGGAGGGAGTAGGTTTGCGAGCGCTCGAACACGCGGCCTTGGGGTGGACGCCCGCAGACGTGGAGCCCTCCCTGAAAGTTTCGAAAGCTCCGCTCTGGTCCCTCCCGCATGATAAAAGACTCGGCCTCCCTTTGGTGAACCTTTTTTGTGCATCCCTGAACAGCTGGAAGAGCGTACTAGGACGACCTGTTCTGCCTTGGTCTATCGGGAATGCGTCAGTATCAGTGGCCTCGCGAGGGGAATTATCTATGAGGAATAGCGTGAGAGAAATCCCCAAGAGTTTCAGATCCCTTAAATCCACCCCATTACATTGAATATATGATTTCCGCGACGACACGCCTCTGATAAGGATCTTCTGTCAGAACTCACTAGTGCCGATTCAGACCTCGAGATAAGCGATCTCTCCCACAGTACTCGCTTCCAGAAGCAGTCCCGCTCTCCGGCGGCGAGCCCGCGCAGGGCGCTCTGCAATGCCGTCGGATAGGATGTGGAGAAGTCAATCGCGGGAGATGCATTGAAAGCGCTAGATAGGCTCTAGGTAAAACGAAAGAAAGAAGCAGAACAAGAAGCTATCTCCTTCGGGTCATGATTCATCGCAAGTGATTTCCCTGATGCACACACTACTCCTGGGAATACTGCTCGCGATACCCTTGAGGGAAAACCTTGAGGAGATGACTTGATCGAGGGAATACCGCCGAGCGATTTTATGATCAAGTCCCTGCTCAATTTTTCCCCGTTTTACCGCCGCGAGATTACCCGCGTGGTGGTCGAGTGCTCAGCGCGCGAGGCCAACGCACGCGGGAGCCGATGCGCCACTCCGATGTTTCCGCCGCGCCGTCGACGGGAAGTCCCCGGGGGCGATTCCGAAGGCCGGCCGATATCTGTTGTTGGGGAATTATGGTCCTCAATTCATAAGCGAAGTCGATATAATCAGTCTGGTTCACCGAGGGCACAATAGCGAGCGCTCCTTCCCACTCCCGCCCCGCCCGCTCCGCCGCCTCGGGAGCAGCGGGGAAGAATAGTTTAATTTTTCAAATAAAAGCTTCTAATTATTATTAGGGTATCCTTTTGATTGTGGTCGCCTGTGGTGGCTGCCTCGGTGGATACGCATACTGATTCCTTCCGATGCTCGTATACATTGGGGGACATCCCCGGCAGAGATCACTTGATCCTGCGGAAGATAAACGAATGATTCTCGGTGACGGGTCCCGGAATACAGCTCAGAGAGAAAGCATGCGATATCTCGCTTCCTGCTCCTCTTGATGGCGCGGCGTCGAGAGCATGAACGAAAGCCGCCGACCGAATCCCGACGAACGTCGACTCCCTGTCGAAACCGAGTCGGGGCAGCGAGCAGGCGTTCGCGCATTCGGGCCGACAGGCAGGGAGGCGAGCGGGGGGGGGGGTCGGGGGAAGAAACGTTCAACAGTGTTGTTTGCATACAGAAACCAAACGGAAGGGCAATTATGCTGATTGGAATGCTTTCTCCAGCCGACAGCCCGACTTGCTCCTCTCGGAAGCGCGTTTCCGCTGCCGTCGCCCACGTCGAATTTTCGAACGGACCGAGAGAGCCGACGAACGGAGAGAGAGAGACATCGAGAATAAATCGCTGAATGGCTGCTCCTAGAACTTTTAACTGTGTCGCATCTGTCCTCACTCGGCCGCATCTTGCGTTGACACTGGGGAAAGAATCCAATTCTCTCAAATGTTGCTGCTTCACCGAGTTCCTCGCGAGCCATCCACCGTCCGCGTGGCCTTTTCCGACTGGGGACCGACCGACAGATCAGCTGACGATAAGAATTTCGATGATTCCACCGTATTGCGTCGCGGTATGAGAGCCCGAGACCAAGGCGAAATAGACGAGGCTCTCGCGATGGATACCTCGAACGACGGCAATGGGGTCGAGATACCGCAAAGTTTTACGGAGATGGGGGTAGACACTCGGTGTCAGCAGAAAGAAAGGAACAATCACTGAATCCAGGTGAGAGTATCCTACCTCCCGAGGTGTGCCGATCCGGATTCGAAGGAGTCAGTTTTGCGTGAGGAGCACGCTATCGAATTATCGACGAATGATTCTTGATCAGTTTGGCGGGAAATCGACGTCTATCCCGATCCTTCATTTCGCACAGTGGATGAGACATCATTTTTCATGTCTACCACGGATCGCCACTCGAGACCATGCGAATATGTGTCACGAAGGTAGACGGCGGAATCAATGACAATCAATGACAGTGGGGCGGCGCAAGACTTGTTATGACATGTTGAGCCGTAACGGAAGATCGATGGTAAGTGTCGGCTATAAGAAACGGATCGAGGACGAGCACAGGCGGGAGAACAGCATTGAATTCCTTGCGAGGACGTTGAATCGACAACTGGGAGTTCCGGAACTGAAACGCATCATCGTGGACGACATTCCCTATCCTCGGGGCAGGGTATTTTGCTGGCGACTGTATGGAAAACCGATGGACGGACGATTCTTCGGAAGAACGCCCGGAAGCCTGATTCTCATCAGTAGACGAGACTGCTGATGCGATGAGATCATTCATTGAGAACTGATTTTTGAGTGATCCAGTTTGCCGTCGGAAAATCCGAGGATCTTCGGGACGGGCTGTGGCGAAACTTTCCGGACACAATATTCGATATCCCAACTTACAAGGTCGTCGGGAAAAGCGTCGATCACGCTGCAGCCTCGGGGGAGACGCGGAGGGGGGGGGACTCGCCTGGCTCGAAAGGCAGCATCATCGTTGGAAGTTTTCGAATATGTTTGCACGGAGTTGTGAGTGCAAAACGAGCAAACTATGTATGTAGAGAGCGAGAATGCTGAGTACGCTCAATTTGACCTAGTTTCGGAACAGAGTCGTCGCTAGATTCCGAAAATACCCGTGTCGGTCGGAGAGATCGCAGAGATATCACCCAGTCAGACCGCATCCCAATCGATTGCAAACTAGAGAAGGGGATCGGCATCGAGAGCTCGAGTTCGCGAGGGACAATATCCTTCGTGATTCTCCTAAGCCATGATTGATCAACACATGAGGCAGATCCGACCTGAAGGAATCTTTCCCGGATATCTAATGGCGATCTCTTCCCCCATCTCCACTCTGGCTCGGGAACATCGCACATTATTTCTTGGGGGAAATTCGTCTTCCCTTGGGTATTCCACGGTCGATCGAGGTTTCTTCGCTGGCTCAACGGGGCTCCGTCATCGACCTCATGGCTCCCGAAAGTCGCACCGATCACCCCGATGACCCTGAGCTCCGATATAGTGAACGTTCACAATGACTCTGTTGCATGCGCGGCCGCCCAACGAGCTAGAGCCGCCGTCCGTGGGCACATTCCTCAAGAGTTTTCGCAACCACCTCGACTTTGAGCCCAGGGCGTCGACTTGCGACCGGAGTCCGCTCACCTCTCAGAGGTGCATGAAACCCCGGAAGTTGGTTTCGAATTCGCTTCAGATCCGACTCCACTCCACGAGGTCTATCAGAAGAGGGACCGATTGATGCACTTACCTACAGTCAGAAACTCGGATCCGGAGATATCGGCCGTGAATCTTGAGACTCCTAAGAATGCTGCGTCTCTCTGATGTCGACTATTTCGCGACGCACGTCTTCCCACGACTCAAGCGCTGCCTCCATCTGAAAATGGAAGGATTCCCCTCCGGGCGGCGCGGCACCATGGTGCATACCCATCATTATTGTGCTTTGTAGGGGGTTCCGAAGCTGGAGCGTCGTTCTTCCAACGGAAATTCTTCTCTAAAACTCGACTGAACAGTCGACTCTAGTATCCTTACCACCGAAAAGTTTCCGAAAAATAGCTGTCACTTAGAGATTCGGACGTATAGATGATGTCAGCGGAGAAAATCCCGCCACTAGTAGGGACGGTATAAGAGAGTACCGCATCAAACGAAATGTTGCTCCGAATAGATATTCATATAGCACACAATTCTGAATGAGAGGAGGTGACTGGCAGCCCTCTTATCGGGAGTGGGTCTCCCTCAGATACTGTGCACCGAGAAGGAACTTCGACTTGGACACAAATAGAAACGAACAAAATAGATAGACTCAACAGAGGAAACATTTATTTCCTGGGCAGACGTTTCTATTTAGGAGGGAAACTAACACAAGGCAACCCTGGGTCGGACAGCTATCCTGAACTCGATCTGGATGGATGGAGGGCGTTCGAGGCGGGTACACGGGCCGGCAGTCGACTTTTCCTCTTCCGTGTCAACTTCCACCAGAGATGCTCATGTTCTCCGTTTGTATTGTGTGGTCGAACGATGATGGGCTGCATGTTTGGAAATCTCGGTGACTTATGTATTTCCGTTGCGTTAGAGAACTCTCTTCCGGCTGAGAACTCCTCCCGTCTGCTCCTCATCTTCTTCGGTTTTCCTGATCTCCTCCATCTCTCATTCCTTTTCTACAAGTTCTTGGTGGACGTCGTCGTCGCATGTTTCCATTCCTCACGGATTTCTCCAAGTTCGATACATCTATGAGCCAGAGGAACCGCTTTTTATGCTCTGTTGGATTCCTGTCGTTATCAGCACAAGAGAAACTTATTCCACTCTGAGCCTGTCCAGATCTTTTGAGGCGAAGGACTCCCGGTCCCGAATTCTGGATCAGACGACTGACTGCCGGATTCCCGGAAAAAAACTGCCGTTGGTCTCACGACCTAGGCCCCTGGAAGCAGAAATCTGGGGTAATCTCGTGCTTGCTGACTTCGTTCTATCAGGGCCGCCGGATGTTGTACCGAGCTCAGGCTCCATCCTCGTGGGCTCTCTTCGGGAAGCGACAAGAATAGAGTGGTAACGACAAGGGAGAAGTTGTCCCGATTCGCGAGTATCTCGCTTGGAAATTAGCTAGTTGTCTGATACATGGTAGACTTACGCGGTAATGCCCGTCACCGCTCACTGAGCGTAGTGGTGGCAGTATCTTATTTACTTGATGCGTGCGCGATGTAATATGACGTCAGTGGTCCGGGGGCTCAACGGGATGCTTGCTGCTTGCAATTCATTAATCATAATAAACTATGGGAACCGGGCGCCTTATAGCTCACACTGAGAACCTCCACCAGCAACACCGAGACCAGTCGGCCAATCATCCAGCGGACGGTGCGGTCCCGCATGAGTCAACAACCGAGAGTGCGCTCCATCTTTTTGGAAAATAACTCTCACGGCTCGAGTCGAGAATACGGCATGATTTACCCATTGCTAGAAAATATGGTCTTCCAGACGATGACTTGAGCAATCTTCAGCGACCCATTCCCCATGTGTGAGATTTTCACGGGAGGAATTCCGCTTGCACCCATGAGTTAGCGACCTCTCCATATAGAATTATTCCCGTGGCGAGAATGATCCACCGATTCCTGGTGATTGTACACGCGATACACGATATTCCCGCGGAAACAAGTACCGGTCGACCGTCGTTCCCTCCTAGGAGAGCTCTCCATTCGAAGCGGGAGGTCGATCCCTTCCGTATTCAAGTCAGTCATGTTCCTCCGCCAGTCTCCGTAAAGTTCAAAAGATCCCCATGGACGTTGAAGTAGACCTGGGAAAGTCTTCGCGAGCGGAGGAGCTTCCCGAGGAGTTCCTGCGGGCTGATGTTTCCCCGGAGAGCTCTAGTGACCCGTAGAAGCTGACAGGGCGTGCGACAAGCTTCTGCTTGCGAGAGCCATCCCAAAAAAGGCTCGACTAACGGCTCCTTATTGGCCCTATATTGAGTTTCCGCACTAGGAGTAAAAATGCGGCTTCGATCACATTGCCGGGCCCGCCTTAGCGACCTCAGTGAGACGATCCGCGGAAACTCCATTTAGCGCCGACTGAGAGACTCCTTCGCCGGTGAGCAGCACGAGAACGTCCACAGCTCGATCGCGCTCGATCCACCATGAAACGCATTATTTCTTCATCGGTCAGGCGAGGCCGATCGTATTTATATATCGCGAAGTCGATCTGACCGTATAGCGATGAGACTATTTTCCGTCAGAGAGACAAATCGTCGCGAGAATTCCTTTCGAAACTCTCACGAGAGTGATCTCCCCTATAAAGTTCCTGCTAGACATCGCCATACGGATCTATCTCGGCTATCCGGTTCCCCCTATCTGTTCGACTCTTGGTAGCCACCGGGCTTGAAAGAGCGAGGGACAAGAGCGGAAACCAAATGGCTCAATGAACAAATCTGCGAATTCGGGCTCCGCAACCACAATAGCTCTCGAGGGTATCGACGCCATGCCATAGAGAGAGGATCTAAGATGGATGGAATGGTTACGAGTCTCGGTCGCTCTCTCCTGTGAGGCTGCGACCGAACAGTCAGAGAGACAGACTGCTCGGTAGGCACGAAGCCAGACGGGACTAGCTGGTGCCAATGTTACCCTTGCGAATGCGCGACGCTTCGCAATCCGCGGTGTCACCAGTCATGTTCTGCGTCGATGTCGGCTCTCTCCTCCTAATGCATCGTTGAACAGCCCCTACCGCGTCTGGCTCGTGCTTGCGCGTTGAACAAGCGCTAATGATCGCCGGAACCCAGCTTTAAACTTATACGCCCGCTTGCCGAAACGGGAGGTTGAGGGAACCGGAAATCAAGAACAAGGAGCAGGACTCGACACCGACGAGGTCCTCGACGCCGGGTGAGACTAGGAGATGTTGATCCGAAAACCCCCTCTCGAGGCAGATTTGAGGTAAAATGAATCACATTTCGCGATGCCAACCTACGACTGGTCCCGCGGGTACCACGAGAGGAATACAAATTCCCAAAAATAACCTATTCCGTACTTCGAACGCTGATGGGGATGATTCTCCCGCGACTTTATTAAGCGGCTCGAGCGAAAAGGTATCGCTCAAAAACCCGAGGTCGGATGTCGCAGTGGTTCCGATCCAAGCTATCCCTCCAGTTTCTGCTCTCGAGGAGAAAAATGAGATTGAAGCAAGATCCGCCATGGGGAAGCTTTGCATGAAATATGGCTTCTCGAAAGACTGTCTCTCGATAGAATCGGAGCTTACTTCTTCGTTTGGACAGCTGAACTTCATGATGATCCAGCGTTGACGTGATCAAAGTGAGCATAGGAGGAAGGACGTACATAGAGCCGACTCGGTGGAATGCGCGAATACACAGAAGAATATCCCTTCAGCTGATTCAATAACGGAGGGAACAAAAGAAATCGGAGCCTGGAACTGTCAACGTCTCCGGAGAAGAGATGCGATATCGATACGGACGAACTTATATTGCTCCCCGCGCAGCATGTGAAGCTGAAAATTCCTGAGGGAGAAAAAGGTCACTGGAACCCGGGCATCTTATGCCAGACCCGATGTGGGACTCTAGGGAGAGGAGACCATATAGAATGCCGTTTGGTTTTGAGCAGATAACTTCGTGTCCTGGGCGGAGGCTGACCGAGGAGATTTCTGATTCTGAGATTTTCTCAACGTTTCGCGCTCTCCCAGACATCCGGATCATCCAGACGGACGATGTTCCCCGAGCCGGAGGTCAGATCGGAGCTTCCAGGAGACTTGGGATCGGGTATGGGGGTAATATTTTTTTCCCTGCTCAGCTTCATCACGCTTATCCGACGGAGATGTCCGATTGATGTCGGACGAGGATGTCAACAAATTGGACTGGCTTCATCCTCTCCTCGAGCCGGGGAGATGGCGTTCGCCATCTCCGGCGCTGTGGAGGCTCCCAACTCCTGTCTCGTGTCGCAGGGCCCGCGGCGGGCGCAGGCAGACAGAGGAATAGGAGTAGCTAACAGCAGCAAGGAGGAGCGAGTAAGGGGAGGGAGTGGGGAGTGATCCTCCTTAATGAAGAGCTCAGAAGACGACCGGATCATTTGCAGCCAATCCAGCGAGCGTATATGAAACAGAGTGCTGGGACGACACCCTGGAAACAGCACGCAGTCGCCTCCTCACGTATCGGCGGGGGGCTTCGATGCTACAACTATTCAATCATCCACGTATCTGGACGCCACCCGCCGTTTGCTGTATATCTACGGCCTCATCGAGTGTCAGGTCATCGGAGCATGGGATCCTCCTCAAAGAAAAATCATTGGAGCTCTGTTCCGGCGAGCCGGAAAAATGCTCTGATTGGTATTGGTCACCATCGCAGATCCTGAGCTTTCCGCTAGAGTCGACGCTCACTCTCAACGTGGACTCACTCGCACCCTCGATGATAATCTCCAAACCAAATAAGGTACTCCACCCGTTCGGAGAAACTCTCGATTCTATCTTTGCCTCATTCTTACCACGCATCGGTGGACGCATGCCGCGCTCCAATCCGTATCTTGCGAAATTCTGTCCTGTCTGTTTGGATTGGCGGGCTGTGAGTTTGCGTTGTTGAGCATTCTGCTCGTGTCCACTGTTGAGACACAGGGGCTTATACAGAGCGAATAACGTCAGATCGCTGGCAAGTCGGCGTCCAGCGGCATGGGAACAAACCGTGTGTATTTCCGCACGCATCCCTCAACAGACCAGCATCGCAATCGCAGACTGAGCGGATTTGATTAACGCCCGTCTTTGAGGCCGAACTTCCTGGTGAGCACGTGAGTTGTGAGCCGTACGTACAAACGTCCCGAGCAAACATGCACATCAGTCTGAGTGAGTGGACCCGTTCTGCCGGCGAAAATCCCGGCGGGGTGGACTAACTGGCCGATTTCGAATCTCGGCGAGCGAGTCGCGAGCCTTAGCGAGTCCGCCACATTGTTCAACCACAATAATTACGGACCGGACGAGATACCCGCCGCACCTGTTGACAGCCGGTGCGCGATCACGGGAAATATTACTGTTCGGCGACATCATCCTCGAGGATGCCGGAACTCTGAGAAGCAAACAAGATTGGCGAAGCTACGAGCTTTATCCAGATACTGACCAGGGAGCTGAGAATCACCTACAGCTGTGTACCGTCGCCGAATCACGCGCGGGATGTCGTATTGGTCTCGCCCTATCTGCGGCCCCATCTGCCCATTGCCCCGTGCAGATAACAGCCGTCTTTAGCTTTCCTGGACTGTCTACACATACTTGGCCACAACTTCCTGACAGTGAATATCCGACACATCCTGCATGGCATATCCGATCCATGATGGGATGCTGCTCGTCTCGTGACACTCGTCGTTAGCTCACTAGATGCGCAATTGTGAGAATCTCTTTGCAGACCAAATGGAATCTCCGGGTCTCACTGCTCACATCTCCAGAAGGACGAACAGCAATTGGAGAGAAACCGTGCGGCTGGTCACGGAGACTAGGCACGAGTGTGGCTAAGGGTCCGATATTTTAGGACGAAGAGAGTGAACGTCCCTCCGGAACTGCCTCAACTGGAGGAATGGTATCATCGACATTCGACGCTCGAATGAACTAGCCCCGGGAACCGATTTCATTCTGCCAGATGTTGAAGCGCATTAGTCACAGAAGTGCATAGTTTCCGTTGGTATGACTCGAGTTTCCATTCCCTCCGCCCGAACGAGGACTACTGCCTCTACAGTTCAGACAGGTCCAGCGTGGAATTCCGGGCTTATACCCCGGCTCATTCGGGATGCTATAATATTCAGCGAAAGATTCTTCGTTAGTGTTCGAAGCAGCGTTCCTTCGGTGACGCTACTCCGTTTGGTTTCCGGGGAGAACAACGGTTTCGTTATTTCTGCAACTTTCCGAAGCTTTTCTCGAGACTGCCGAACGCTTCCGACGCGACCTTCGTTCTGACACAGGAAACGTGCCATTGCTGCCAGCTGTGAAAGAGGAAAGTTATCCGGGAAAGATCACGTTTATCCGCGTAAGTCAGGACAAGAGGTTGTTCGGAGTATTTTATGGTGGGAATCGTAGTTTGAATATCGTTTCCCGTCCCTCCTGAGGAGTCTTGAAGAGCCTTTTTTCCAAACTCGTAAAAGTTTTAGACACTCCGTTTCACCGTTTCTTCCTTTTGAGAAGACTGAGAAGGCCGATGGAAGGCTAGGAGCCCGCGATCGGACCGACGCGACGGGCGGCGGGCCGACGCACGCTTGAGCACGAGCAGCAGCAATTCAAGTAGACGTCGAGAACGGCAATGTATGTTCGATGCTGCTGCTAGTAAATATTGAAAGACCGCCGCTCCTCCTCCCCGGAGTCTCCGGAGCTTCTTGGTCGTCCTGTCTCTTCTCTGATTGAGCCACGACGCCGTCTAAGATGCGTCCGACGACACTTTGATGCGCCTCGTTTTACAACTACAGTTTCGGTGTCCTCGCTGTTATCGAGCGACTTGTCAGGTGCAATAATTCTGAATCCTCCTTCACAACGCAAATTTCACGTCGATCATTGCAAGGATGATTTTCGAATCAATGGAGAACGGCGATGAATCGGAGCGATTCCAGATCACAGGTCCGAAATCGAGCCAGGGTAAATCGAAGAGATTCCATCGCATCGCCAATTGACTCTGAAAAATTCGGTGTGCGGGACTGACCGCTGTCTCATTCCCCGGGAGAAGGAAGGCGGTGGAAGTCCGGAACGACAAGATTCCTCCCGAGGGGCCCCCGTAGGTCTCGACGGTTGGTGATTCGTTCGAATTGGCTCTAAACGACCGATCGGAGTCTGTTTCAAGCAGACATACATAATGTCATCTCAGCAACAGATGCCGCGTGTATAGAGATCCTACAAACGTCACGTGATTGAGTTTTCACTCGCTACTCGATGATGCCTGCCCTCGGACCACGGTTCGCATCCGTCCGACCGTAAACAGGGACACACACTGGTCAAAATGCCCTCGGCAGACCCTGGCAGGAATTCTACATGGTCGGATTTGGGGCAACGTGGAGCTCGAGACATTGCTCTGACCTGGCCGGAGCTCGAGAGCAGATATCGCCGGAGATATCTTCTATCGGAAGTGCGCTTCGAGAACGTCCAAACTTCTAAGAAACGAGTCGAAGTTTCAAATTACTGTTCGAAAAGTTCGCAGGGTAAACCAGTTCATTAGCCGGGAGCATTGCGAGTCGGTGGTTTCGGTGCTCGTGCCGGCGAGGAACTTTCTGTCTCGCATAGCGGAAATCAGAATATTCTTCGGGCGGTTATGATTTTTTCGGTGAAGGGCGGCGTAGTTCGACGACAGCAGCTAGGTCAGATTTTTTTGCTGTTCTTATTCAGAAACTTTTCGTTGCTTCTCGAGCAGGTGGAAAGACCTCGTCAACCTGTACACTGTTTCACTCGCACACAGGCCTGATAGAGCTTTAGCTTAATGAAACAACAGCTTGTGATCAGGTCGGCAGTTGTTTGAAAAATTTACATACGTTTGACGTGACTAGATTATAGAGTGATTCAATATAGCTTAAGGCGGGCAAGCTCGCTGACTAGCTACCAGAGCGGGCTGGCTGTCGGGTCGTCCGACGGACGGACGGTCGGAGTACCCGACCGACCTGCTAGCTCTCCGGCGGACCGAAGAGAAGCTTGGCCGAGCGTCGACCCCAAAACTACTTCCTCCCCCGCGGATCTTCTCTGGAGCTTCTCTGAACCCCCCTCCTCTCGATGATTTCTTCCCTGAACGGCAGCGTCTCTCTGAAACTATTTCCAAACGCCCCTACCAAATTATTTCCTGATTCTATCCTGCTGCTGAACAGCTTTTCAGAGCCTCCGCTCGCACAACCCGAGAATCGATCCCGGTAAAAATGCAGCAACGTTCCTCCTCGTTTTTTCGGTTGCCCTGAGTTCGGAGGAAGACCACCGCTATTCGTTTCGCAAGCTTGAAATTGAATGAACTTAAGCGCTGGCGACTCGGGTTGGGCAACTCGTCGAAAGAGTAATTTCATCCGGGAAGACGAGGAGATGGAACGTTAGCCTTTTTTTCGTTTCCCCACGTTCATTCGCTCGTTCGTTCATTATTCCGCTGGTGCCAGATTCGGAACGAGCCTGCTTCGAATGAGGAGCTTCGGCTTCGTCGGAACCCCATCCTACCCGAAAACCGAATTCAAGTACCTGCGTACCAGCCGCCCAGCAGCATGATCTCATTTTCGACTGTTGTGGCATAATTGGCCGAATTAAGTTCTCCCTTCCTTCCTGGCTGGCGTCCGATAGATAGGCGTACCCGTTTCCGAGCCTGTTACGCCGATTCATCGCTCCGGGAATAGTGTGCCCCCACCAACGATGATACGCTCGTTCTCCCTTCCCGGGCCCTGTGTGGCATCGAGACGTCGTCGGTGTCCGTGTTCCATGCCGCTCGTGCGGATTTCCGCTATCCTTCAGCCAATTCTATGCTTGCTTGATTGGTTCCTTCGCTCGCGACGACGGACAGTGCCGGAAGTGATTCTAGTTGCATGTAGGAAAAATCCGTCGGAATTGGTCCGTTTTCACGATAAACCCTCAATCGGTCTTTCTTCCCCTCTTACTATTGGAAAATACCGGAAATGATCGCTCTGTACCGGAGAGCCTGTGTCACGGAGATCTCGAAAAACGCTTACTGGATTCCGGGAGTAGTCATGGACTCTATTCGAATTGGGCCTGAGTTGGAGACTCCCGCTTCATTGGAACCGCTTCATCAGCATTCGCCTCTCAGTGAATATTCAGGCCGAGATGTTGCATCCCCATTGACGGGATCAGCCGATCTGTGGGAAAATAAAGGAGTAGAGCCTCGGTTCCTCGGATTCGCTCCTCTCTTCAAGCACAATGCGAAACTTCGATCGGAACACTCCATCCCAGAGACGCAATCTTGGCGTTGACTTCGACGACAGGGGAGCTCTATCTGGCGGCGAGCGAGATGGGAACCGCCACCGTCGCGCCGCTCGCTCGCTTGCTTGCCTCCAGACTCGACGTGTTGCGCAGCAGTTCGGCCCCCTCGCTCGCCTGCGTTGTTATAATGATGATGAGTGAGGGGTGATCCTGTGTTTGTGTGTGTTTGGGCAGGCGTGGGGTGGGTAGGTGGCTGGATGCGAGCACAGATAGCGACTGAAGTAACGTCAGTGAGAAAACTGTAGCCGCGGTGGTGACGTTATCTTTAGTGCCGGCGTCTCGGGCCGTCTTCGGTGCATGACGGCTCGGTACGCTCGCGACCGAGTCTAGCAGCAGCGCACGAGCATGAAGCTTAAGGGAGGCATTTCGAACAGATATGCGTTCGTAGAATCGTCGGCAGACAAGGGACATCGAGCAACAATAATTCTGGAATTTGCACCGTCAGATATGGAATCGAAGGAAATTGATATCCACCGAACGACCACGGATACCGCTGGAACTGGCCGGTAGTTTGGTCTAGTACAAGACTCAGGAGTCGCGTGTGGGTTTGCGTGTCTGAGATTCCATCAAGACCACTGGAAGTCATTAAGCCTTAAAAAATCGCGGAAATCGCTTTCTCTCCGATTTCGTTTCTCCTTCCATCTGCCGCCGCGCCGATCTCTTTCATCGAGCCCCAGCGACCGGTCCCCGTGAAATCGAATGAAGTTTGGAAAGCGTTCGACCGTCTTTGAAACCTACCCGAGAATCGCATTTGTGACCGACATTAGCGTGCGTCGAAATGGTAGCCCCGCTCCTGCTGAGAAGTGACACGATGGGAACGATACATGGTGAACACCAGTGGAAAGGTTTCGCTCCCCACCGGAAATATCTGCTGCAAGTACATCGGTGATCCTGACGCGGCCCGGATAACGGCAGCTCTGTCCGAGTGTCGAGATTCCGAGTACGATGCCCACCAGTTCCCAGGAAATCATGTCCATAGTCGAATACGCATTAAATCGGCATGGTACTTGGAAAAGAAGATTGCCCGGGGACCCTGGTAGCTCAGAGTTCTCTGAAAACGAGCCGGGTCGGGTCCAAGAGAGGTCCAAGGTCCTAAGAGCATCGGGCAGGATCCACGCGAAGCCCAGACTAGGAGATCGAGGGAACGCTGTCGGCTCTCGAATCTCGAAGATGACTCTGTAACCCAAAGCGACAGGAACCGCCGAGTATCTGGGGCCATAGCTCCCCACCGCATCCACAGGACAGTTCCAGGCCGAATCAAGGAGCGAACTGACAGATGCGACGCGCACGACAGCCGCCGCAGGAGCCGGTCGAGTATTACTACCTACGAAAAATAGGTAATGTTGACCTGCTGACGGTGGTCCTTGTTCAAAGAGCCAGCATGGTCTATTAGGGTCATTATGAGATTCTACAGCACCTTTCTTACTCTTCGAATCAATCTTTGGATTTCCTCAGAGGAGCCTCAGGACCGTGTCCCCACAAAGCCTGATCTACTCGAATCCATTCGTCATTGGGGACAGGCAGGCGAATCGCTTTATGCGTGACGAGCCGGGAGGGCGCTCCGCGCCCTCGCGGCTCAATTGCCCGCACGCCGGATGCGATTCTATCCAAGGCCCGAGCGAGTTTGTCGAGTGATTACGACGGAAAGCGTGATACCGATTCGCAATGAATGAGTACGACACCAAAGAGCATGAACACATGAATTAGCATGAGAAAAATGATGCGATGCTTTCGCAGGCCTGAACGAATTTGTCGTGAGTAATCGGCAGTTATTGTTCTGAGGAATATCTGATATGGAGATTCCCTTTGTCCGATGTATGCCTATCTGATATCTGAATGATAGCACGTCGCATGAGCATTCACAACTGTGCTTACAGTTTGGAATCTCTATTCACGGGTCGATTCGTGAGGAGACCTCTGAGCCTCGTGACGAAACTCCACAGATCACAAAAAAACACTGCTTAGGTCTCTCGTACTTGTCACTGAATCTCTCGAAGAATGTAGGCAAACCGCGCGTGAGTCCCAAACTTCTTTTTGTCGAAGATGTTCACGACAGAAAACTCTGATTGGAGTTCAAAAAGATATATGGATGCAGAGTCGGACTCTCCCATCGCTCCCATGGAGCAGGAGAAATGATTGCACAGTAATGAAACAGGTGAAATATATGGGCATCGCTTATCAGATACGCGGAAGAATTATAGAAGAAATTTTGGAAAGCATTACGTTCGATCCCGTAGCTCTCGATTCTCCTCTGATGATCGAGTGGAGAACCCCGATATTTGGTTCAATGCCGGACCGACATTACTGCTTTATTCTATAGGGGGATTTCTCAGCCGACCCCGATCGACACAAGATTTCTGGCTGGTCCCACGCTCTTGTGGCAAGAGAGCGTGGAAGAAAAAGTAGTCAGACGGGTTGCGATCTTCCAAGAGGAACAAGCCGCAGAGGACGACGGGGAGCTGTCGGGAAACTACAAGGCGCCGCCAGAAAGGAAACGACCGACTGGCACCGCAGAAGGACAGCGAGCAAGCCGCAGAAGACGTGGACGAGAATGAGGGGTACTAAGACGAAAAGGGTCTTCGGTGGCTAGGGAAATATCGTCTTCGGGGAGCTAACGTAGTAATGTTTACCACGAGTAAAAAATAAGGAGAGTTCGAGATTTCCCTCGAGGTCGAGCTCGAAGCTGAGTTATGTTTGGTCGAAGGCCGAACGACCACGCACCCATTTGGTTCTCGCCAGTCCGTTGGTTTGTCCGTCCGCTCTCCCGCTTAGTCAGTTAGACAGATAGACTCAAGATGCCGCTGGATCCCGGCGACTGACCAACATCCAGAGGGCCAGTGCACCTCTGTATACGGTCTCGCACACTGTAAGTGCCTCTGCCTCTGCGGCAAGTTCGCCCCGGCTCGAATCGACAGCCGTTGCATGGATTGCCGAGCGGATGGGGGAACGATGCCTGATGGCTTACGTGAGACTGCGTTGCTGCATTGGCGTATTCTGATTGACATGTCGGACTCTGGAGAGTTGAATTGGCAAATAGATGAAATCTTCTTTGCCTCCGGCGGGAACCTCTGGGTTTTCTTTTCTCTCTTCCTGCTTCACTACGCCTCTCTCCCTCCCGACGTGGAATGGAACGCGTGCGATGTGCAAAACATACGCCACCACATGTTTTCCCTGTACCGGACGCCTCGTCGCTTGTCCATTGACGGTTTCTCCCTACCTCTTACAGCTCCTGTTCATGACTCGCCTTGGTGCTCGATACGAGATGTGATGTTCCCCCTACCTCAGATTTTCGAGGGGATGGGCTCTCCTGGGGAGGGGCCCAGGTCGGGAATATTTATTGCATACAGGCGTCCACAGTTTTCTGAATAAGTCGTCTGACTGCAACAAAGGCACTCCAGAGGAGCCTGTCATGCGGATCCGCCGACTGCGGGGAATATATTTCAGTGCGCAAAAAAGTGCTTGAATTTGAATAACTCCCCTCTCTGTTCGGAGTATGAACGGTCGGGCTAGAGAGAATCTTCTTCGAATGGCTGACCGGTCCGCTCGCTGGTGAGTCCAGTTAAAAAAGTTGCCGTAATGCAGCTGTACTTCATGGAGGCAGTGATGGATTGCGAGACCTTCACGGGCTTTGGCTGCGGGAGCTCCTTTCATATCAGTTATTTAGTTTTTCTTTTCCTCTCGGAACTATCGCGGACTTCCTGACGATCGCCCTATGGATTCAGCGGTAGTGAAGGGAGTCTCGAGAAGGAAATTCACCTGGGTGTGTATTCTTTTCCATGGACCCGGGAAGCGAACACCTCTCCGCATGAATCGAGGCGCAAAAGCACCGGATGAGGATTTCGACGATTCTCTCGCTGATGTTGGGTAGTGAGTAGTGAGGAACTTCTGGGCGGTGGAGCTCTCCGGCAGACTTGAGACATCTCCTCGGTTTTTGTTCCCCCTAGGCGAACGAGTTTTTGAGGGAGCATTGTGAACGACGAAGTTAGATTGGCCAACTGGAGCTCCTTCGATCTACGCGCGGTGCACCTCGGGCAAATCGAGAGCGACCGGAGGAAAATGGAACGAGGGGGGGACGGAGCAGGTCGAATCCAGGGAAAACTCGCACATTTCGTCTGCACTAATGTAGACACTCGGAGAAGCGCCTACGCTAAGCACGTTTCAATGGAACCTCGCTTCGATGCTTATCAGAGCCTGCCAACCTTTTTCCGTTCTTGAGCCTCCCAATTTCTTCCCCGTGCTTAGTCTCAAGTCGGAGAAACATTCAATTTGCCTGGGGAGAAGCTCCCCGATGTACGCGCCCCCTGTTCTTCCTCATGAATGGCCAGAACGTCACGTTGGGCGCTTATCAAGAATGATCGACGAAAATTCTGATCAGAACTGACCGGAAGAGCTATACGGAGAGGCACGTAAGCAGCAGGAGGCTTCGCGGAAGGATCAAGGGACAGTACGCAGCTCAATTAATCTACTTGACTCTTCCCAGATGATCGCATATGCGGTAGAGTCCCGATGATTCGTGGAATCGAATATTTTCCGGGAGCGGAGCTTTTCTTCGAGGAAGTCGCAAAACTACCCTGTACTTTATGAAGATGTTGTTCGATTTGATGCGCTCATGATTCTACGCACGGGGAGCTGTGCCGATCGATGCTATAGACGGAGAGATCTCGAAATGAATGTCTCTCTATGCATATCGACGCCAGTCCGGGTCTAGCTCTGATATACTTAGCGCCCAGGGTTTGCCACAGTATTTCCGTCGGCTCGTTCCGTCCTTGACAATACTGTAGCTGCGGACAGTGTCCATTCGAATGCTTGAGGACCGAGCTGATTTGTTCCGCAACATTGCACAACAAGTGCCGCAATGCTCGTCGGAGTGCTCGTCGAACATAGCGGTTGTGGCTGTTCAGTCTAGAAGTGGCATGCGTAGTTCTCGATGCGAGCCGCCACGCAAGAGCTCCGCGAGGAGCGCTTGTCGACCGATGGCGAATCTATATCTTATTTGACAGCTGCAGGTGGACAGGCAGTGGAAGAGGCAGGGCTGCTGGTGGCGAGATATTGCAAATATATGTAGACATAAATAATGTATGCGAATAAGAATGAACAGACAAACTCTTCAACGCGGCAACGTCTGTTTGGCCGACCGACCCACCGGCCGGGCCGTTATGGTGTTTTTTATCGAAGACTTGTCCTGTGAAAAGACTTCCGGATTGATGAAAACGCGCGAGTTTATTCGGAAATCACGTCGAGGAGTATCTGCATCCAAGCCGAACGCCGGGGAGCATTCGTACCGATTTTTGAATAAAAAGGGAAGGTTCACAGGAATCCCCTCGGACCGGGTTCCCCTCGCCTGCAACGGCCAGCCCGCCGGTCATCGCTCCAACTCAGCGTCCCAACATCCGATTGAGCGCTCGATATGAGAAATGGAGAAAAAATGTTCACACCGGGAGGAATGGCAAAATCTCCAGGAGAAAATGCACGGTTAGCTTCGCTTCGAGAGCACTGTAGGCCGCCTGCGCGCTCGCTCGCTCGATCGAGTCAGCGGGCGGGCGGATGGGAGAGCCCCACATCGGCAATGCTCCTGGGCCTCGCTACCCCAGCCCGGAAAGTCCACCGACGTCGACGTCGCTTCTTGGAGCCGTTGAAGATGATACAGGCGTACCTGCATCCCGATCTAAGTGAATGTCCCGCGATAGCCGCCGTTGCGGTAATCGATGACGGTCTCCTCTGCTGTTGTTGCTCCATCCCTGCGAGGAAAATGCGGCAAGAACAAAAACTCCCCGTTCCGATATCCCGGGAAGACTACGGTCGGAACGACGCAGAAGGAAAAACAGCTTTCGGTGGAGATCGCGAATGTGCACCCGAGTCCATTTTTCTCGAATGCGGAATATTCTATCACATTATAGAATCGATTTCGTTCCTATAACTCCATGACGCTCGTAGTCATGAAGCTAGGGCTCGCTAACCAACTCCGAGCGTCCGGGGAAATCTGGCTTTTCCCGAAGAAAGGTTCTCACCAGCTTATCGTACTTGACATCCAACTAACGTCAGGATACCCGCGGTGGGAATCAATTGGAGAATGTTCATGGCTTTAACGGCAGGCTTCAAGTTCTAAGCATATCGCGAGATGCCCAAAACTCAGGGAACTACATACCGGAGGATCGGTGCTGATAAAATTCGAGATGACGGAGCTGTACCTTTGAGCGGATTAGCTTTGAAATTCGAATGCAGCCCGGGCTCTGAGGGCCTGTTGGATCGAGATCGAGAAACTCGCGAACAAGAACACTGCCTCACCATTCGCGGCCAGAGTAACAGCTGAGCCGTCGATTAGTAACGAGAGAAGCTTATTGATTGAATGATTAATGAGTAGATCAACTTCGCAGATGCCTTGCGTGAGTACAATTGCCTAAGGAGAGTCCGACCAGGGCAGTCGCGCGATTTTTGCCTCGCGCTCAATTAGCGGACCGAGAGCAGGCCTCGCCGCTAAAATCCGCGCCTTGTTCGGAGCTGTCCAAATGAAAGATTCGCGGCATGCGCGAGACACTGAGACTCGAGCAGAATTTCTATAATAGCAGTCGGAGGGGAGAGCTTGCTCGTTCTGAGCCTGCGTTCGTCCCATATCATACATTGATGGAGAACTCAAAAGTGGCTCGTTGGAAGCTCCCAGGCAGAATAGATACACGGGAGCAGCGTCTGAACCGAATGATAGAAACCAGAAAGGTCGGGGAGTTGTGGGGGAGGACAGGATGGAGAACGCTGGGACTTTGAAGTGTAAATTTTTCCAGCCGAACTCGGCCTTCTCAGATGGAGACGACGTGCCCGCGCGAGAAGGTTCCCGCAACTCATACTCGATCACTAAAGCGCTGAGTGTTTTTGGAAACAGAGCAGGGGGTTGCTCGCGAAGGTGAGGCCTATACCCAATATTTATCAGGTCTCGTGGGGCATGCGAAGTCATCCCGGGAAGGAATCTCGGGAACGCCAAAGAGGAGACAAACCTCGGAAGCCCATCGAACACTGGACTTTGATCGAGAGCGTGAAACGCTCACCATAGAACCCGGGTCAGAAGCGTTTGAGCGACGTGGAGGCGGGGGATGCCAGACACTCATCCCGGAAATTCGCTGTCGCCTGAAGTCGGCTCACGATGACTTCCCGCAGGTCTTAAGAGAGATTATCCTTCCCTAGATGTCCTGCCGTGTTCCGATTCTCCGGAAATCGCCGTACGAGCGGGACTTTTCTTTCTCAGAGCATGTTTACGGTTCACCACGTCAAATTCCTGACAGAGCCTCCTCCGTAAGGGCTCGAGTGAATAATTCAAGTCTAACCCTGGCTGGAAAAGCGGATCTACGCACTTATCCATAGATTGCAAACGAGAGCAAGCAGGGCGAGACAGACATTCCACTCGTCACGTTGCGCTAGATTCATCTCCACATCCATCGCCCTGGACCTAATGAACTCCTTGCGTGTGTCGCTGTCCTTGTCTACATTCGTTCGTTTGTTTCTTTCTCCCCGCTGTGTATTGTGAGCTGGGCTCGACGGTCGACGGATGCGTAGCTCGCTCGACTCGCAGGAAGGAATCGCGACGCTTGGTCCCATTCTTTTGAAGAATATCCATCAAGGGGATTTAGCTCCTTGAAGATGGAGCGCTCTCTCCTCCTCATATTCTTTCGCTCTCTCGGAGGAAGCCCCGAGTCGGGAGGGATGTCGAGGCAAACGAGGAGAAAACTTCTTCTTGGACAGCTTGATCCAAGGAAAAGCTAGGCGCTGAATACTACGCCTACAGAAGCTGACTCGTTTAGCCGTCCGTCGTCGTTTTCTCGTGCGCGCCGGTCAAGTTCCTGAGGACTCCGTGGAGTCGATTTCGGTTTCGAAAAAGGAACTCCTACAGATTTGCTTGAAAACCAACGTAACGACGAGGTATCCCTTCCAAAGCTCTCGAACGAACGCGAAACGAAGAGGCGAATTAACGAAAAATCTCTCACTCAGCATCGATGATCAGAATTCCTTGAGCAACGATACCGAGAGTATGTCGAAGTTGTTTCTTCGCTCGCTGCAGGCTCGAGCATTGATTGTCGAATCGCTAGAAGACCAGAATATATGATCCACACATCACGTCCGGATTTCCCCGAACCTCATTGTCGCCCTCAAATTAATGAGGTAGGAGGCTGATTCCGTTCTGCCGGCCAGCATCCTCTAGAGGACAGCTTGCGTGAAAAAACATGGGAACAGAGTATGCCATGTTGTTCTCCAGGTTCCCAATCCTATTGGGTGGATGCCGCAGTAGATTTCTCCAGTCATGGCCGACAGAACAGTAGTGCCCGACCGTCGTCGCATCCGAGCCCCTAGGGCCTTATGCGGTGCCGCTGCTCGAGGCGCGGACAAGGGGAAGATCTGCCAGGTCGCCTGGAACAGCCGAATGGATTCAAGGTCAAGAAGACAGGAAAACGATAGCATTGATCTTTCCCTCGAGGACGACGAACATATGCGATCATGCCTCAGAGGTTCCCTGCCGCTCCTATCCGGAACTCTGTAGCTGAATAATTGTTCGTGACGAGTCAGGCTTGACTCGGCGGACAGAGCCATTGGAGCCGATGTAATTCGGATGCGTCATCTCCGTCTCACTAGACAGAGGATCTTCTAGCGAACGGCCCCCGCGAGCTAAGTGGCGTGAGCTTCGGTGGACGTTCGAAGTACCTCCTTGTTCAAGGGGAAAAATATCTCGAATGCGACGGTATTCGGTAGGAATGGTGGAAAATCGGAGAGCCGATCGGAAGCGCTTCGAGAGGACGAGATAGATTCCCGTCAAAGCGGGCCGAGAGGCTGATGATGACGGAAGAGCCTTGAATCTCATCTCGAGATTTTGATTCGACGATGACAGGAGCTCCTCCGACAACAGCTTCAGCGGCAGACGGGCTCGTCTGAACTCGTTCGCTAACGGAGGGAGTCAAGTAAGTCAAGCTTGTCTATAGTCGCCGTCGTTGGCGTAGACGTTGACGTTGTTGGCGGCCGCTGCGGCAGTAACGGCAGCGCCAACAGCGAGCGGTGGATGATTCCAGGCCCAAATCCTCGGTCTCGATCGGACGAAAGCGATGTCTTGCCAATCTGTCCCGAACAGACTGATGAGTATGCGCACGCCAAACGAGAATTTACAGGGGGGCCAGATAAGCAGCCAAAGGACAGCCGGGCTAAGGAGGAGGAGTAGTAGTAGTAGACAGACCGCCTGTCCGCTCCGTTGCTCAGATCGTCGCTTAGATAGTTCACTTGGTCGTACGTTACTGCGACCGACCGTCCGTGCGACCCTCCGTGGATTCCGCTCTCTGTGCCTGCCCCGATCATCTCTCGCCTCATTCTCCCCCAGTGACTCCCGATCCTTCTGCAGTAGGCGCCGAGATCGTGCCGGCGGATGCCCGCAGACCAGTCCGGAGATTCTCTCGTTTCTGAATTTTTCCACGTCTGGAGCGAAGTATTGCTACCTAAGCTCCGTGAGACAGAGCGGAAACGGCGAGAGCTTCGCTTCGCCGACGAGGAGCTCGGAGGGCTCGAGAACGAGGGGTGTATTCAGGATCGCTCCCCTCAAAGGACAACTCCATTAGCAGGACAGATTGTGAAACCGAGTCTCGTTGAGGCTACGTATAAGGCTCGCGTCTGGACACAGTCCTGTTGAGGCTAATTCCGCCATTTGGGTTCAATGGCTATTCACTGAACGGCGCCTATTCCATTCGATAGAAACTTAATCTTTCCGGAACATTTCGCCGCTTCCACGTTGTCCTTGCGGGGTTATGCGGCGTTCCAGCTGGAAGGACGAGGACACCTGTTTCGGCTCCCTCGATATTTCCATCTTGCTCATAGAAGTCCATGCGGGAAATTATTGCCATCATCATCGACATATCCCAACGTGATGTTGGGCCACAGGGATGAACTGATATTGAGCGAACTATTTACCTGATTGCGAATATTATTGAACAAGTGTGACTGAGACTTATGGGCAATGCGTTCAACGGACTTGAGTGGGTACTTTATTTTTGTTCTAGAAGGAGGCTCAATTATTTTTCGAATGTCCTTGCCATGCTGGGAGCTCGATCTTGAACGAACAATCCGAGGTGCCGTATCAGTCTCTCTGCGCCTGTCTCTTACGTGAGCCTTCGTACTGATATCCCCAACTACAATCGGTGACGTGCTCTTCGTGCCGTGAAACAATATTGTCTGCGCTCCCCCCGGCGCTCGCGGTGCTGCGCTCCAATTGCGCTGCCGTGCCGTATCGTATCACTACCCGCTTGGCGTTAATGAAAGCGCTGAAAAGTTGTCTATACCTTTCTTGTTCACGGAAGAGGCCGCCGTCGGTCGACGGAGTTATTTAGGGCGGGGGACTCGATCACAGAGCGATTGTCTCTGAGCCGCTCTCATAAATCTCGTGTACTGTCTCGTGTTGACAGGCGCTGCGAGACGCAGCTGGAGATAGGACAAAAAGTTCAGGAATGAAATGTTCCAGAACATTTACTACGCATATTTCCCCGACGTATCGGGTTGCGGAAGACGTGCTCCAAGGAGCGGCCGTCCGATGGCTGTGCTTTGCAGCGGGGAATCGTCGAGGCTAAATTATCCCAGAGCGGAATTGCTCCATGAGATGTGATCGAGTTTAAGGGACCATCGTTTTTAGGAGAATAGCGGTGCCAGCGATGGCATCGCTTTGTGGTCATGCTTTGTGCTCCTCATAACGTCGGGTACACCGCACAAGGGAAGACGGGGCGAAATCCTGGAACTTATCCAAACCCGCATGCACACCACCCGGGTCTCGACCCGCTCCGCTCGGTCTGTGTTTCGAATTCGTCCGAAAAACGTTGTGGGTCGTCGAGCGGAGAGGACCCTGTGTCGTTTGACGAGTTGACAGTGTGCGTCGAATTGATGACGGGAAACTTGGCATCGTTTCAAATCTTGGCAGAGGCTCCGTGCTTCACAGCTTAGCCGCTACGTCGCGAGTGAAGTACGCTTGCCCACGTCTGTTCTTCCCCGAGGAGCAAAACGAGGAATGGATAGTCTGAAGTCACTGCTGCTGAAGTGATGCGATTGCGTTTTGTTCACGCGGAATACAAGTCCAGCGGAGTGCGAACGTTCCGCGCTGAGCCATCCGGGTCTCCAAATCCTCACTTCGACGGAATGGGCGCGGCCAAGTGGATCAACGTCAAATATTTACGTGGCTCAAAATGTTCTCTGTGCCCAGTCCTAGTTGCAGAGTTTCGTTCGCAAAGGATTATAAGCGGAAGATACCAACGGCTCGGCGATCACCCGTGCAACAGCTCCAGGGCTCGAACACGGGCGCGTCAGCTCTTCGAACCGGAGTCGCAAATCTCGACAAAGAGTTCGAGGCAGAGGATTTCTAATGAAATCTGAAATCCGATGCAACGAGGGCGTCATCTACGTAAAGAGCCGATCCGAGGAGTGGGACGGGGAGCTAATCGACTCGAGAAGGATGCCGTATGTACATTCGTAAGTGAACCAGCGTCAAGCTCGGATGAGCTTTCAGGTTTGCGACGCTCGGTACGTTCTCAATGGTTACAGAAATGCTTGCGCCCGTGGGTTCCTCTAGGATTCTAGGACTGATACTTAGCCGATGAAATGGGCGTACGGCTGACGGGGAGGTTCGACCAGTAGCGAGCTAGCTATTGCAATTTCCTTCAGTTCGTTCCCCTTGTACCGCTTCTCCTCGTCCTGAAACAATAATGAGGTTTTGATCCTTGAAACGTTTTTGTACTCTGACCGGACGACCGGGCGAACGGTCGGCTGATTCGGCTGCAGGGCTGACGGCCGATCCCTTGACTGGACGGCCGCGGACGAGCGCTCCGTGGCCCTCCAGTTCGGGGAGAAGCTCTTTTCCGTTAGCCGCATACTGCCCTGTGTTTCCTTTTCCTGATTTCTCCCGACCAATCCTGACGGACACGCACGCGTTCTATTGCCACCTCAGTCCGCCAACACCGCTCGTTCAGCCAGACGCACGGAGAGCCAACCGGCCGACTGGTCGGCCGACTGGTCGGCCGACTGGTCGGTCGGTCGGTCGGTCGGTCGGTCGGTTAGCTCGTTGGTTTTCTGTAGCGCACACGACTTTTTATGCGAAGGCCGCCTCACTTGTTTCAGGGCAATTTAACTTAAGGTTGGCTTGCCTTCCCAACTCTCAGTCCTTGTCGGTGTGTAAGCAGCATTTGTGGAAACTAGCACCGCAGGCCGCCCAGGATATTGCCCACGTTGCTGCCGGCGCCGCCAACGCCGCAAAGGAGGCGGCTAATGGGGTGACTCGGTTGAAGTCAGGAATTAATTTATCCGCCCGCGATCCATATGTCGCTCCGAACGTCCAGGCTCTGAGCGAGCCGTATACTGGGCTCGCTCTGTTTCCTTCCGTCCTGATGTGAGAAGGATGGGAGGGCAAACCGAGCTAAGGAAGACGGAGGAAATTCTCGCGGACTACAAGGAAAAGTATCGAAATTCTTGGATCGAGACTCCAGTGTGGGCGCTCCCCGGGAAGTTCCCCTCTCCCTCAAAAGGAAGGATGACCTTTGCGAGATCGCAAAGTGTAATCCTATATTCACGATTGTAATTTTCAAATCGCCCAATCGTACAGCTGTCATTTCCCTCCCCGGCTGAGGTGATGGCGAGCGGCCGCTCTCAACCGTAATACCTCGATGATAGCAGATTTTTCTTTTGTACCTCCCACTCCCGAAACATCACGCCCTGAGCCTCTCATAAACGGAAGTGCAGTATAGGATGCCAGAGAAAGGTCCCGCACTCAGTAATGCCAGATATAGCGATCATATATTGGGATGAAGTATCAACGTGGATTCGACGACAGGAGACCCAACCATGCAGTGATCCTCTCGAGTTTCGGTGAAGGAGTCCATGGGAGAGATCGAATGAACATATGCAGCTCGAGAACAGCGAAAATAGGGCGGCCCTTGTTATGTGAAGGGAGTTTCGAGGCCGATGGCCTGCAGCGGTGGTAACTCGTATTGATTCGGACATTGAAAAGCTGCGCTCGACTTCGAGGAAAAACTACGGTCAGCTCGGTGCATACTAACCGCCTCTCCCAGAGGGGCAATTGGCGAATGAATAGACTTTTTCGAGCCTTTTCGCTCGTTCTGAATATGGCGCGCCTTGCCTGCCTTGGGTCGTTCCCTCCTCGAAGTGCTTCTTTTGAATCTCCCCGAATGGAAGGGAGGATGAGGGACCGAAAGAAGTCGTAGCTCTTAAATTTTATTGGTGCATAGCTCGTTCAATTTGAAACATTGCCTAGGGCACTACTGCCGACAGCTGTAAAATGATTATCATCGCCAAATTGACTTGCTTCTTCATTAGGCCATCGCGACTACCGAGCGGTCGTATCGCCCGTGGCCTGTTGTACCTCTGCTATCGGAGCGAGAGCGGATGCGGAGGAGGAAGGAAGCGTCCATTTGGGTATCGGTCAACAAGAATCGCTTGTTACAGCTCTATTGAACGCTCAAAGAATAACCCGAGAGAGTATTGAACGTTTTCCTCCAGTGGAACGTCTCCGAAAGAGGGACCGCCGAGAACGGTATACGTATGTCTCCCGCTGGCCTGGAATATATTCCGAATAACTCGAGGATTCCAAATCTATCCCCGAACCACGAGACGATTAGTCCAGAACGAAGACTGAATTCGAAATCGTCCAATATCTTGCTCATCACGGTAGGTAAACGAGCTCAGACAATGCGGTCCGCCATCAATGTACAGCTCTCCGCAGTCGAATCCCGCGCTCGAGTGAATAGATTGCAACAAGGGAACTTACGATCCTAGTACCTAATTACTTGGTTTTCTTCAGCCCGAAGCGTCGCATGTTCGTTGGAAACCTGTGGAAGAATCTTCCGGATCGGAGGTCGCTCAGGCGGATTTGAGACTTTATTCGACTGTACGAAGCCTCCAAATGGGAAACCTCAGAAAATGACGACACTCTCCCGAGCATGTTTATCCGGCAGGAAGTTCCTCCGAGGCTCACGGAGTCGGGACCTCGACGTGAACTCCCAAGAAATAACACTGCAATGTGTAGGTTTTCGGAACGGAAAACAGCGGTCTTTCACTTTCTTCGGAACATTTGGGATGAGAGTCGCGGACAACATGCGCTCGCACGAGAAGAATGAGTCGAGGCGTCTCTTTCCTGACAATCGTTGATATAATATTATACTATGGATGGGGATCCTTGGGAGCTCATTACGCTTCGGAGCTGACCGTTCTCGCTGATTTGAAATCAAGCATCGTAAGCGCTTTCAAAGTCCTGGATGATCACGACATCATTCGAGGGGTCTGTTTTGCGAACGTAAGTTCCCCCGCATACCAGTCCAATTTCGAAAATTAGGTCATTCCCGAGGTCGAACCAGAGAGATGTGCCATACATGTATGTATGCAGTAAAATCGTTGGTCGGCAATCGTCATCTATCGATACGTCGCTTACGTGACCCATGAAGTAATGATACGATTCCGGCTCAGGCCGAAAATAACTCGCTCCAAGACGCGAGCGCTGTTTTCCACAATACTACGCGGTGTTTCACCAGCCCGGAAATGCAGGCCGAGCGATCCATATATGACTCAGTCAGTCAGCTGCGTATTCGGAATTCCAGGAGGCTTGAGATCGTGTTCTGTATCTGACCCCGGACTCGCTCCCTTATTTTTGCCTCCATGAAGAAGTCCCCATCTCTCGCTCGCGGCCGAACGAAATACTTGCGTCCATGTCCATCGCTGCGGGAATCGAAGGCTCCCGTTCCGTGGTGTGCAGGACCCTGAGGCCGTGGCCACGCTTTCGAAGCGGAGCTGTCTAACTCGAATTACATGCTTCACGCTACATATCCAACGAATCGCTAGAACCAGACCCTGAAACCATGCGATGAGCCTCAGAACGACCTGTCCGACGATTGGAGCGACGCCGAAGAGTAGATCGTTGAATGCCCCGGTGGTCATATTGGAGGCTGCTGGCCACTCGCTTGGCTGACACTGACCGACTGACTATCTGTCCCGGGGTCGGTCAGGGCGGTGTTCCAGCCGTCGCCTTCGCCCTGCCGCTGCTATTACGGCTGTTCGTCCGCCGCCGAGGGACACCATTGCACTTCAAATTGGAATCGACACGGAGCAACGGCAGACGTAGCGTACGGGGGGCCATGAGCCATGAGCACACGGGGCAGATTGCGCAGAGACGGCGACGCCTGCGGAACACCCTCGTAGTGACGTCGTTCGTAGACTGACTATTTTGTCCGCGCTCTCGCCACCGCCTCGACGAGAAGCCGGCCATTATAAGGAGCCGAGCGGGCCATATTTCGCCGATAGAGTTTGGCTTGTTCGGCAACGAACGCTGTCAGACAGGCAGGCTACAATTTGCTTGATGTTGTCCTGCTTGTGTCGTTTCGTTGTCTTGTCGACTGGTCGAGGGTGTTGGCGAGTGTTTCTCGCTAAGCGTCCTTGGCAACAAAGTGAGAAAATCGTCCGTTCCCTCCAAGCTGAGATCGTCGCTCGGCCCGCCCGGCTTCTCTCCATCTTCACCCCCTCGGCCGGAGAAGAAGCTAAAATACTTATGAGGAGGAACAGTATGGCTCTCAGTTCACTATTACGAACTCCAAAGTGAACAACGCTTCCCACATCGCTCAGAAAGGACCGAGGGACGAGCTCGACCCCTGGTCAAGCCCAAAGCTTGGAACGAAAGGCTGACTCCTCTGCGGAAACCCGTTGTCTCCAGAGGACGCTTCATACAACAGACGCAGCGTACAGTGCGGCGTCGAACGAGTCAGCATCTTTTTATCGTGGCCGCAACCTTCCGTGCACTCCATTCTTTCATCAGCTATTTTTAAAATGAAGACGCCAACGGAGAAGTTCCCCTCTGTTTATTTTTGCCGGCAGCGGATTCGAAAAGCGGTCGATCCTTGAGTGACTGGATGCGTCTACGATGCCGCTTCGGGAAGTTCACTCTATCCAAAGACAAGCTCATGGAACACTCGGACGCTTACCGTCAATTTCTGAGAAATATTTAATTCTTTTCATCATGCTCGATGCTCGACCATGTCGATAGCTAGCCCTCCGGGAATCACCTTCATTGTCGATGGGATAATTTTCGATATCTTCCCCTCACTGTCCTCGAATCTCAATCCTTCCAGCCAATCAACGTATCGAGAGGGTCGACAGATCATCGGAAATTCGTCGGATCCGCAATTCTTCATCTGAAGGGGAGTTCATCGATGTTGTCCACCAGACACGCCTCAATCCACGTTATCCTTGATTCTCGAGTGATGCCAGCCATACCCTCTGCATCGTATAGAGATTATTTCTCAATTAGGGTCAACGGTGTGAGATACCCAAGACGGGATATCGTACTCCACATCGATAGGTGAGTTGTGCTCACCCGGAGTCCCGTTCTTATCTCATAAGGATCTTCTTGCAGCTCTTCCCCTATCGGCAGTCCGCCTGCGTGAATCTGCAGTATTGCAGCGAGCTGCCAAGTCAGCTGCAGCGTGAACATCAGCAGGTGCTGACCATCCCGCAAGTATCCGTCGTCGTTGCTGAACCCGGGTCGTTTCTTTGCTCGTATTTTGTCTCACCAGCTGATATTTCAGACGCTTCTGTGCCACTCTGACCACCAAGTCGATTTGCGCCACCGGATACTGCGGTCATGCTTGTGCTCTGCACCGCCTTGTCCGAGAGGATTGTGCCCGCACAGGTTTGCACACGAACGCAGCATGCGACTCCTCGGATGGATCCTACATAGAGAAGAGAGGAATGTCTGAGACATCATTCAGCCACCGCGCTGGTGAGCCCCACTTCGGTCGAGCTGGTCGGTCGTGGGCAAACAGCCAGTGACCACCACTTGAAGCGTACGACCCCGGCACGAAAACGCAGCGAGCACAGTTTCCACTCGGATTACAATGTCATTGTGACAAGCTGTACTTCATTCATGCTCCAGTACAGCCGTGCCGAATAAAAACACGCCGACAGAGGTTCTTACGAAAAGAAAAAACCTGTATCCAAAACGTCCCGAGCTCCTTCCGTGCTCCTATGGACAATGAATAACAGATGTTTAGATGTTCACGGCAGCCGGCGCAAGCCCCCGGGATAGAGGGACGAACCGGCTGCGGATGCGCGGCCGAACAAACGGCCGACGAACTCGGACAGACGAACAGACGGAGACTCGGGCAGACGAACGGCAAAGACAACGACTAGGGGACGCTTGGGCCACGAGCAGGCCTGAGGAAAATTCTTGGAAGCGCAGGATGACCTGCGCTCAGCGCCATGACTCTGATGAACGAGTCTCTTGGTTTTCTCGAGCTCGCTTGCTGTTCGGTGATGTGTCGTGAAGATTTTCTCAGATGATTTGTCAAAATGGAGCGTCGCTCGGGATCGATTAATTAGTACGAACATTGTGCAGAATCGTTGGCTTAATGAGCGCGGAATGACGAATGCGCGTCTGACTGACTCGTAGAGCGCGGTCTTTGATCTCGACTCTGGTAATTGGGTTTCTGCGCAGAGCCCCCGAATCGTAGTACTCGCTGGAATACCCCCGACTGAGGAGCGGGCCCCCTCCACTCCCCGTCCTATGAACAGCCCTCATAGCCATTATTGATTCGACTCCGGGAATTTTGTCTCCTGAAATCTCTAATACGCATGGGACAATAAGATCACAAAGAGGCAGGTTCTCTTAAGCTTCTTCATTTCCCGAATTCAGTGCCTCGAGTACGACAAAGCGCTCGCAGAAGTTCTTCGAGGGTCGCTGCCCCGATTGTTTGTCTTCGATCATTCCTGGATCGTTTGAAGAATCCAGAGCTGCGAGGCTGCGGCTTTCATAAAGCACATGATGTTATGGGATCCAAGGATCTCCTCCCTGACAAGTAGACATTCGCTCCCTCCTATCCGTGCTCTCTGAGATGGGTATGTATCTCGAGGCGCCGTGGCTTTGCGCGTTCGGAACCTCGAAAGAAATGGTCGTTTTTTCGTTTTCAATTTTTATATCCACGCGTTCCACGGACCCCCAATATCCTCTTCCGGGGGATTCTGTCAATCGCCAAGTGTCGAGGAAAACGTCCGTGAGAGAGGAATACGCTGTCGGCAGCCTCAACGATCATTTCCTACGAGGTCCGAGCCTCGCAATCTCTTCAATCGCATTCGGGGATGTTTGCTCCTGAGAGAACTCATGCGGTTTCCCTGCATGGCGATTAACAGCACAAACGAAGAAGGCTTGCCCCAGATTCTCATGGATGGCTATTGGGCAACGGAAAAGAAACGACAAGGAAAAACAGCCAGGATTGCAAGCTCCAAGTCCGACAACACTGGACTCTGTGGGTGAGCAGCCGCTCCCTTGTTCGCCGATAAGCCTGCTAGCTGATGTCGAAGTGAGAAGTGGAACATTTTGAGTTAGAGGGCAAATATTTCTTTGTTAGCGAAACGGAAACTTCTTGTTCAGCTGTCCGCCCTGGAGAAGTGAAGGACCTCTACGCTAGCAACATCTAACATTGCAAGCCGTTGCAACACTGTCCAGCTGCTCCAATAGTACTACCGAACACTCGGAGCTAACTTGAATTGGATTTGATCGTCAATCTATTCGTTCGTCCGTTCCCCTATTTGATGGGTTGTTCCTTATTCCCTCTTCCAATGTTTCCTTGTCCTGCCTGTTTTCCGGTCCGGGGCGCTGGTCGCATCAGCGCCGCCCGGGGACCTGGGATTCATTTTGAAGCCCAGAAACCTAATTCCACGTAATGCGTACAGAATGGAGTCCGCGGTGAAAAAACAACGTGGAGTGGGGAGGCCTTTATTAAAAGATTTTATGATTCAAGGATGTGTTAAAGCAAAGCAGGAAAGAACCTCCGAGGCAGCGTCAGCCAGTTGTGAGGCGGAGGTCACAGCTGGTGCCAACTCTGCGGCAAAGTGAACCCAGCTTGAATGTCCTCCGTCACTTTGAAACAACTATGTTGAAGGCAAGGGCGAAGAAATGAGCTGCTTTCGACAAGTGACGGTCTCGCATCTGGCTTTCTCGGTCGGCATCGTGGGATCTACCTGGCTTTGCTCTCGCGTTGCGCAAACCAGGTCGTGAGTTATCTCCTGGGGAATAAGTCTCGCCTCTTTGACTCAATATTAGGACTGGTGCGCATCGCATCATTGGGAAAAGATTGTTGCATGCGAGTGGAACCGGAATTCGAGCGATGGATAGATTGTGAGACTTCTCGTGTGGAGAATTCCGGGGAGCTCCTCAGCAGCTGATTTTGAGACGTGTCTTCCTCTGAGCCGACTTACGTGCGATCAGGGAGTCGTAAACCCTCAGGCGTCGAAACTATCGGAACATTTCCAATTTTGTACCGGACACGTTCGTCCTGACATCTTTAGTTCTGTGAGAAGAAGACTGTCGATTCTTCCTTCGTCGTGTCGAGCTGAGATTTACGCTATGACGACTTGTACCGCAACTCGCAACCCCATACTGAGATTTCATGCTCAGACATGTCTCCGAGCCTCCTGATCGAAGCTGTGTCCGGCGTCCGTTCCTGGACAGATCCGTGGGTATACCTGCATCCTCCGAGCGGGTCTACGTCTCATCGACGATCCCGTGAATCGGGGTCGGGATACTCCCATCAGACACGATGTTCTGGCGGAAAATATGACCCATTGATGGTGTAAAGCTTCCTGATTGATTGGCAACCACTATCGTGCCGCTAGTCGGGCGGACGAGCATCTCACGCGCTTCGGCTCGATGGTCGCACGCTCCGTCGAGCCGCCAGCTGGTCATCGCGCGTCAGGGCGTTCGGTCGGTCCTTTATTCCTTATTGAATTAGTCCACTCGCAAAAGCGTCAGGAAGACAGCAAGCCATCTCATCTCAGATGCACCGATCTCGGCTGACCAAGGCCTCGAGACACGTAATCCCGTCACAGACGTCTTTCCCGTCACCACTGCTGTCGTCCGGAATAACTCAATTCATTCCGCGCGAAAGCCAGCGCGCATCCGCACAGACACTCCGGCACTTGCAGAAACGAGAAATTTATCGACAGCGTTTCTCGTGCAACGTGGAAAGCACTAGGACAGAGTCGCCTGAAGATTGACGGACTGCCTCGAATTTGCGTCTGTTGACTCGGGACGAACTTCCAGAAGGGCGCCACCGTAGACTCGGAGGACTCCTCCGAAGCCTCAGAGGAATAATGGCCGATTTGATCATTTAGGAATTCTCCGAGATCCTCATTACCCTCATCGTGCGATGTCCTGCGATTCTCTAATGAGCTCAACTGTTTCAACGATTCTTCGAAACCACTGCCTTCAGGACTCCTCTCCCCCAAGCTCAACCGCATCGACCGCGGCTGGGGCATTCCTCCGCGTCGGATGCCGGTCCCGAATGACCGATCTGCTTCGAGATCTACGGCAGCCTGGATGAGACCTCGGGATTCTGACGAATGCATCGATTGATCCAAGTCAAGACGGAGAACGCCGCCAGATACAGTCAGAGTTCAAGTTCCGATAGCTAGTCGGAGGTTTCTCCGTCAGATGAAAAGGAAGAGGTCTCCAGGAACAAAAGACCTCGGGATATTCGAGGGGGAGGAAGAAAAAGAGGAGGCGAGGGGTGCCGTCTCACAGAGCAGCGGCGGCGCGGCGTCAGCGGCGCCAATGGCGACTGGGGAACGGAGTACTGTTCTCTTTCGTGCCCGTCGACGCCGTCGTTGCCATGATTGCCTCAAGGGCCGTGCTTCTTCTGGTGCCGCTCCTGCTGCCAGCGTTCAATTGTGAACATCCTCGTCTTCGTCGCTGTCTGTAGCGTCGTTTCAAAGACTTCTTTTGCTCCCTTCAGTTGGTCGGCCGCGTCCGCTGTTCCCTCGATGCTTCCTCAACCATTCAGAGAATTCTCAAGGATCCCGAACCCGTCGACGAGCTTGCTCCGTTCGCGCTCCGTCTGCTCAGCTGCCAACCTCTCATCCAGTCGGTGTGGCGCGCTGGCTAGCGCCGGCCGTCGCTATCATTATCCCATGGAAAAGACGCTTTCATCATCTGCTTTGTATTCTTTTTGCCCCTCTGAAGCGAGTGAATGAGCAAGATAAAGGAGGGGTCCAAAGTCATTGCGTGGTGCCAATTCACTCAAATTCAGTCGCCAGCGACCGTCGCGGACCAAAAATCACTGGCTGTCGCCGTCGACTGGGCTAAACTCGTAGTCAAAATTATTCATGCAACGTCAATTAGAGTCCTTGAGCGGGACGAGATTTTCTCGCGCAATTGACACAAGGACGACGCCGAGTTCCTCCAGAGCGTGTCCCGAATTGAGGGACAGTTGAGGATCCTATCTCGCGGCATTAACACCGGAGGGAGCCGAGGCCTCGGGAACAGTCCGAGATATCCTCCTGGACTGAGGAATGGCCCATAAGGCTCATATCGCGCCTGCTACACTCTCCTATCGATGGGGAGGCGGAGGTGGGCTTGCGGCTCTGTCCTTCTAGCTATCGAGAAGCCGGAGTGAGAGACCAGTGGCGTATCTTCCTTCTAGAGCTCCCCAGCCTTTCCATCCGTGCGTGGGACCGCAAGCCTACCAGGGAGCCGGAGATTGGGAGTAAGACGCATTTAACGGAACGGAAAAAGCGTTTAGGAAATTCAGATTTTCATTCGAGGTGGGAAGGTCGCATTCCACATCCCCGAATACAATTTCCGGTAGCGGGAAGAATGATTTTTACCACGACCACTCCCATAAGTCTCGACGGCTCAGTCGTGCTTGAGACGGATCGATTACGGCTCTGTGCATTAGGGTTCTCGGTCGCTGATCATCGAGATGTCCACTTTTGTAGAACATTCCCTAATTCGAATGCATAAGAGCAGGCGGACGGCTTGAGCAGCTGTATAGCTCCGAGCGGCGTCACCCCTCATTCCATGATACTTTGCTTGTTGCGAGCTCGCTGGAATAAAAGACCCGACTCACACGCGGCTCCCGGTGTCGAGCTGGTTGACCCCGAGGGTCGTGGGACTTGCGTGTCCCCAGCTTGCGGGGGAACGAGCGCACGATTTAGCTCTATGCCAGCCTTTCTCTCGTGTCACTTGACGTATAATGCTTAGCTTGTTGTAAATTCCATAGCAGGCAGGGGTTGCAAGTGTCATCGCGTCCCTCAGGGGACGTCGAAGATTATTCACCTGCAGGCCGTGGATAGAAAGCGTCAGTGACGGCACCCGGAGCGAGTTGCATGCAATGCACGCCACATACATACATGAAGGGCGTCAGACAGACGCACGGTTAGCACAAGCAGGGGGCAGGGGAAGGAGGCGCTTAACAGAGTACAACGAAGAGCTGGACGATGGCTCTGTAATCCTCGTAATGACACCTAGAATAGCGAATCTGGTCGTTCCACGTCAATGATGGACAGACAACCGGCAACAACAATAACAATAACAAAGAACAACAAGGGCGGCTGAGGAGCTCATGGCAACAACGGCGAAGAACAGAGTCAATTTTTGAAATTGGAGTGCTCCTTCCAAGAGTGACTGTCGAGAAAATTCCTCTCCTCGTTGAGATATCTCGTCAAAACCGATCCTCCACTACGTCGACGGAGCCCCGTTGACAGTGTAGTTAACGCGTCCCGGTCGCAGCCACGACCTCAGAAGCACCGTAAACTGTGATCTCTGATCTGGAGTCGGAATTCACCTCCGAGGAACAACCCGCCGACGGCTGGGCTTGTCGACCTTCGTCATCATTCCTTCCGTAGCCGCTGCCCAACAAGAGAAGCGGCGCAATATGCCTAGAACTCGACTCCGGTAGGTGACTCGACCTTAGAGCTAGTCCCGAGTCTGCAGGCACCCGCGAAATCGGGCATAGCTTTTCGCCAATCTGGTGCTCTTTGCTGCCGAAGTCATTATCGATATTCGATGTCCACATCTCTGCTCTTATTAGTTCGCTTTTTCGCAGAAGCTCCGGTGCCGCCCGTTCGTTCGTTCGTACGTCGGTCCATCTGGTTGGTTGGTTGGTTGCTTGCCTGCCTGCTGCCTTCTTCGCCGAAGCTCCGACCTGGAGAAGTTGGTCCACTAATGTGTGCAAGTCTGCTTGCCAACTTCGTCTATTTCATTGACAACATTCGCTCTTCTTTGCCACGGTCTAGCGATCCGCCCGCCCGCCCACCTCATTTCGCTGGGAAGGCTGCTGTCTACATGCGACCTTTTCCACGATCGAATTCAATCGCCAGATACGATGATCCGAATGCGATACCTCATGCAAGTTCTCCGGCATGAGCGCGAAGTTCGTTTCTGCTCACAGCAGAAACCGAAGAATCGAAGGAGGAGAGTGGTAGGTAGTTTTTCTTGCCCAAGTGAAGCTCACCGGGACGATCGGGGAAGGGGGAAAGGGGAGGGGCAAACAAAGCTCGCTGGTCAAAACTAAGGAATACAATGTGATCATTCCCAGAAGGATTTGTGGTTTTTGGACAAAAGAGCAAGAGGCAAGTCCTGACCAGAGAGGATTCGCTAATTATTAATGCAAAGAAAGCCAAAGTTTGGCCGTTCCCGCCGTCGACCGCGTCTCGCCAGGGGGAGAAAGGAACGGACAAGAGTGAGGATAGGGCCTCGGGGTTTCCGAGGGAGCTTACTTCTCCACGTCTTCCTGAGTCCGTGAAGGGTTGCGGGAGGCTTAAGGGAGTTAGCGCGAAGAGCTCCCACGGAGGATCCCGAGCCCACTCATCCTCAGTCATACGCCAAATGGCTCTACGGACTTATTCTCGAGAACATCGTTCGTCCCCGGCTGCCCGCCGCGCCGTGGAGACTACCTACTCCGACCGAAAACTGGGATTCGGACAGCTGAATGGAGGAATTCCTTTTCATTGGCAAGGATTCGGGAATAGACCAGCGAATGTTCCAACGACTAATCGGCTTAAAACAATCAAGAGAGGCCGCTCTCTGAGGGCATCACTGTGGGACCGTCCTCCCACAGATGGGAGGACGGATTCCTCGCGTTGCCACGTAGAGTTCCGCAATCCCGAGAGAAGTCGCAAACCGAGAGTATCGCAATGCGTTTGTCGATCTCCTTCAGTAGCTTCAAAGCATCTTCACCCCGAATCCCCGCTGCGTCGATGACGATCGAGGAAAGGTTGTACTCGCCGTGCAATGCCCAATATTTGGTTCCCCTGACGGGCGGACCGCGTCAACTCGGCCTCGGCGACAGCTCGGCCACTACGACAACTCGGCCACTACGACAGCTCGGCCACTACGACAACTCGGCCACTACGACAACCCGGCCTCAGCGACAACTCGGCCTCCACGACAACTGGGCCACTACGACAACTCGGCCACCATGGAGACTCCTTCTTTATAGAATCGGAGAATGACTGAATGAAAAGACTTTCTGAAAGAATCAAGGTGACTCGGTATGCCTTGTCTCTTCTCACAAGCGTCGGAAGAACGCGTCACTTGGTTTTTATGAAATCCTCTCACACAATCTTCGGAGGAAACTTGAATTGACTGGAATGTACTGTATGTACAGATTGACAACGTTGAGGGATTTCCGCTTCAAGGGTTCATTTTGTAGGTATGGGCGATGCCCCTCAAAGTCTCGCTTAAGGTATTGGTGTTTACGTTTTCTAGGATACGTAGAATTCTTCGGTCATTCTCAGCATACTTGTTCTTCTTCCCATCAGCGGCGTACCCGGCAATATAACGCTCCAAATCGGCGTCCTTGCTCTGTTGCACAGAACGGATTCCGTCAATGAATTTGAGCATCCCCGGGTGCTCGACACGGAACTGGCGCTGAAGACTGCGATGGGCCGCTTCCGCGTAGTTGTTCGTCCGGGATTCCCCTCGAAGCGAGCGCTCGTAGACGGTCCACATGGAAACCGGGAACAACGGGTTCCGGCGTGTCAGAGATCCATCGCCGCGAGCCTGGAGACGTCCGATATAATTGTCTTCGAAGTAATCCAGGACTGTCTGTAATTCCTCTGGCAAATCACTGCGGAGCTCGCGGAGCGCGACCTCCAGTCTTTCTGGGGGAATGAACGCGAGCGCCGAGATCATCTTTGCCTTGAGCTCGAAATCCGGTTCGTTACGATATCTTCTGCTCAAACCGTGAGCCGCGACTTGCTTCTTCATGTTTTGCACAAGATGAAAGAAGCATCCCTGAATCTGAGCATCGGGGAAGTAGGCGCTGAACGCGTTCATCAGGCCCTTTTCAAAATCTACGGAAACGCTCGTCGGGTTGAAGGCCGGCCATCCGAGTGTTAACATATCGAGCATCTAGCAGAGAAGCGAATGACGGGTTAGTTAAGGGGCTTAAGAATATAGGACAAGGCGACATTCTCAACTGCTACCGTCAGCTCAAACTTAATCTACGTTATCTTCTTTCTAGAAATTACCTTGCAATACGATTCTTCCGACTTATTCGGCAGAAGAGCGTAGCAAATCGGGGTCACGCATCCTGGACGTTCCGCAAGGATCACGAAGACTTGGGCGAACTCACTCGGGGCCAAACTAAAGGTCCCGTCACAGTAGATTTTCGAAACTCCCCCGATCCAGGAGGCCACCGTTTCTCTGCCGAAGAGGAAGATCCTGTTGGGATCGTCGGATCCCGAGTCACCGAGCAAGAACCGTTCCACAATCCCGGGGCTACTTTCATACACTCGATATTCTTCAGGGATGACGATATCCCGACGATCCGTGTAGTGCACCGAAGGTATTCCGACACGATTGCGAATTCTTTGTATCGTCCTTGTCAGCGATTTATTGCTCTCGATGCTCCCCTTGGCAGCCAGCGACGAAGTAGCACGTATCTTGTTGATGATCTGCTGCGGTGCTTCTAGAGTCTCCACCGCTCGACGTTTCATCGCTACCTTCTTCTGTTGGACTTCTATAGCTGCTGAACTCGGCATGTCAGTGCGAGCGCCTTTGATCGTGATCTCCCCAGTTCTAACAGACCTATGAACGCGGGCCGTGCACTTCTGACTTTTGCTGGCCTTGTATTGACAGCGCCAGAACTCTGTCTGTTGATCCTTACTCCTTTGCGCGAACACGTACAGATACCCGTCGTGGGCCAGTCTCTCTTTTCCTCGCTGACTTTCGACGGAAACTGACATCCTGATTCCTGTCTTCGCGGAGATGTTTCAGTCCGATGCCAGGCGTGGGATCCGTTCGGAAAGTCTTCGGATGCCTCGTGGTAAACATGCTGCACGTACGAGCAACGACGATAGCAACAACACCGACTACATTCTAGCACGACAGGCGGCGACTCTAAATACGGTCTTTCGGTCTAATGAGGTCTAAAGCTTCCCAGACCGTCTGTGGATGAGGGGAAGTGCCGAAGTGTTCTATGATTCTCCGAGGTCCGAGTGCAGTCAGGCGGGGCGTTCGGGCTTTCCAGGATGGATCAAAAGGGGCAGATTCTCGGAGAAAGCCGGAGCGCGGGTTTACGTGCAATTCTATAAAAAAGGAGTCTCTATGGTCGCCGAGTTGTCGTGGTGGCCCAGTTGTCGTGGAGGCCGAGTTGTCGCTGAGGCCGGGTTGTCGTAGTGGCCGAGTTGTCGTAGTGGCCGAGCTGTCGTAGTGGCCGAGTTGTCGTAGTGGCCGAGTTGTCGCCGAGGCCGAGTTGTCGTGGACCGCCCTGACGGGCTCTCCTCTTGCCACCACTGCTGTAGCGTAGCGAGACATCCGGCGATAACACGTGGCGGACGCGCTTCTGATTGAGATGTACTGAATCAGCTGTCGCCCGCTCACACACGTCCGCGAGTTATATCGTCCGGGCGCAATTGGTCATCCGGGGACAGATTTCGAGGCTCCTTGGAATCGGCGACACCAGCCCGTGCGGCGCTCGAGCCAGTAGGTCATTCACTGCTCCATGTCGACATGGAGTTAATCTGCCAGCTCCCAGGGAGTTGCAGCCGAGACGGTGCACGCCGGTCGGGTGTCGGGCCACACGGGCATTGATCCTCGTGGACCGGGGGCAGGCCTAATCTGAGACCAGCGGCTATAATGAAATTTCTGTCTGACAAACGCAAGGTTACCATGAACCTTGAACGGTATGCCTGTAGCCACCATAACGATTCTGGGGAACACGTGTGGGAGAGTCGTAGTGCATCCACCTCTGATCTCGAAAGCCGCGAACAGAGTTCTCAGAGGACAGACTCGAACTGATCGTCGAGGCTTAACCGAGCGATCATTGCGAAATTCACGACCCCATATGAAAAGAAGTCAGAGAATTATTTCTGAGAATAGTGAGGTTTCGTTATACGGAGTCTCAATTGGAGCGGCCCCTATAGAATTTAAAGTTTGCTAATCGATTGATGGGTGAGTTTGTGTGGATGGATGGATGGATATATATCTTTTTATCTCTTTTGGATGGATGGGAAGATGAGTCATTCAGAATAATTCTCGGTCCACTGTCCACCGAAATGAGTAGGTGATCCGGAGCACTCTTGTCTCGCTCCTCTGATTACCAGGTCAGAAGCTGCTGGATTGGGAGAATCGTGGCGATTTCCTTTCTGCCGTCTCGATAGAAGCTGCCACATGACCTAACTGGTTCTTGTGTCAAATATTCTGAATCCCCAAGTTCGTGTTCTAGTAAGTAGAAACTCCCAGGGGACACATCAGGAGCTGCTGCTATCCGACTCGGGTACAAGTTTTCTCGCTCTTCTTGTTCACGCTCCATGACTTAGTGAAACACCAGAATCCCAGACGAGGGACGGGTTGCACTATGTTTCTCGCAAAGTGTCTCTTCTCAGAGAATCGCATGTCACCCGTTCTGTTAAGATACCTATCGTATGAAGAAACAGGCTCGATAGGACACGTAGCGGTCGAATTCGCGACATACGAATACGCGGAGGTTTCATGCATCGAACTGACCTTGACTGGAACTGTTGACTCAGGGCATCGCGTCTCGATCCAAACGAGCGTTCATCCAGTGCCCCCTAGGAGCCGATTCCACTCGAGTCTTCCGTGAGCTTCTGAATCCCCCCGAGAAATCTGAAGCTCGGATTTCATGCGTTCTTCAGGGGCGCAGCCGGATTATTTTTCGGAAGAACTATTCTTTTTTAATTGGACTCCCCTAGTGCGCTCAGAATCCGCGACGATTTGCCTTGAGCAACGCCGCAGAAGTCCGCCCTCAGCTGGCCGAGCACCGCCTTGGAGAAAGATTCCACGCATAGAATTGAATACTTCGGATATATTCCCCTCAGATACGGAACCTCGCACCTGCCCAGCTCCCAAGTCGACTTGCTCGATAGTCACGAATACTGACCCACACATGTGCTGCGGTGTCCTAGCTCTCGAGTACGGACATGCCACCGAAGCAAGGTAAGCATCTGATTCTGGAGATCCGAGCATTTGAGCTCCGGACGTTCGCGAAAAAGTCCAGGACATAGATAGAAACCGAGTTCAAAGCATGGCATGCAGAACTGGCATCGAGAATCGGCAGGATTAGCCCGCAAAAATGCATATGAATAGCGCTACACGTAATCAGTCACGTGCATACGTTGGAGCCCTCCGGCAGCAGGGGACTGGGGGGGGGGAGGGCTATAAGCCTCCATCGAGATTGTCCATTCGGGATTTTCAAGGTCAGACCGTTGTTCGGAAGCCCTCAGTTCAAGCACGAAGTTGACCAGTACTTTACTTTCAAGCTTCCCGGGAACAGCCTTTCCCCACCCTCCTCCCCACACCTGATTTGATTCCCTTCGCACGAAATCGAATATTGGCAGTATTCTTCTATGAGGACCTCCTTGAACGGATTCGACGGCAGCGGTCGGAATAGCTCGTTCGAGCTGGTGAAGTTAGCTGTAAGCATGATTCCGCGCTAGAAGGCCATCTCCTTCGGCTGATCTAATTCAATTGAGACTCATTCATCATTCAATTGAGACTCGATGGCAGCATATCATACAACAGATGGGCTCGGGGAAGCTCGACTCATTCTCGGGGTCTCTTTCCTTCTCGCTCTCCTGAGGCTGCTTCCCCCGTGCCTCAATGTCGATGGTTACGCTCATCCAAGATATGCGCCGGCTCTTGCCATGAAGATGACAGAACAACTCAGCGATGATTGTCGAAGCCAGTATTGTCGGTGGTCCGCCAGTCTGGACTCGGCGAACCACCGCGTTCCCTCTCGAGATTGCATGGGTGCGATGCTTCGGTGTCGAACACGACTCATGATTGCTTCTCCCCTCCTCTTCATAGTCTTCGCTCACGGGCTAGGGAGATGTTCTTTCCTAACTTCATTGTACATCGAACAATGCGGGTCGACGCTGTTTTTTTTGCAGTTTATCTCGCTTTCGACTCCTCTTTCGCAATGTCCCGTCTGAATTTCACCTCGTCCTATTGCTGCGCGTACGATCGCCTCCTCTCCTCCCCAAACGCGCACCCTCTCCTCCTCGTTCTCGACTTTCGAACAGGGGGGGGAGACAATCCAGAAGTTGAGCTGAGCTCGGATCGCTAAAGTGAGTCATCAACACTCCCTCGACACACGCGATATAGTTTACCTACCCCCGGCTTTCGGGGGTTCGCTCGTCGTAATAGAGCGGATCAGTCAGAATCTCAATAATTCTTTCATACAAATCAGGGTCGTGTGATGACTTCAGGGGATGCGGTTCGAGGGGGCTTGAGCGGGTCAGGTGCCGCGTCCCGACAACCTGTGCGCCAAGCGCGAGTGTCGGACCCTAATTACGATCCCTCAACGCTTGACTGACTACGATGACTGCCCGACGAGTCATTCCAACTTTTTGTCGCAAGTCGCGAGGTACTGCATGGGGACGAGGGAGCGCTTCTCGTTCAACTTTCCGCGCACCAAATCTGAGCGACCCGGTCTGAGCCCGACCCGTCGAATCCGCGGCTCCGAGGATTTTTCCATCGATTGTGTGCGGGAATTCATTGACGTAATGATTTCGCGAAGTCGAGAGGAAGAACAGAACTCGTGAGAAGTCACTCGTTCTCTGAGTTTTGATCCAGCTCCGATACTGGTCCGAGACATAGTCGTAACTTTCTCTGCCGTTCGCATTTCATGGTCATACGAGAATTCGTCGTCTCGCGCGCCACCAATCGTTCCGTCAGCGGCGTCGATGGATGTTGATATCAGCGCAAGGCTTAACTCGGCCATCGGCTGACTGAGTGAGTATATGCGTCGACAGAAGGCTCGACCGATCGAAGAGACCAATATATGGATGGACTCGCCTTCTTCCGTTTTACCCTCATGCGCCGGCGGCACGAGAGCAGGCTGGCCCGTCAAGTTGCAAATATTCCAACATCCTTTGAGCCATTCCCAGGGAAAGGAAGACGAACCCGGAACGGAGAAACGCCTGCCGTCGACACGACGCCGGCGTTGCGATACCACGAGCGAGCGACCGCCACGGCTGTTGTCGCCCTCCGTATAAAGTTGGGGTATATGCTCTCAAACTGAGTGGGTCGAACCGTGCCCATCTCCGGTCCCATTTCTTCGAAAACGCCGCTATGGCCTTTGGTAAGTGAATGTAAACCCATTTTCAGGAGGGGGAGGGGGCATGCTCGCATGGGTCGGTTCTGGAGCACGATACGTGATACTTCGCGTCGACGACTGACGCACTATCGGATCGCTGTATCAGATATCTCCGGGAGACGATCCCCGAGGGAATCGATACCGCCCGTACGTAACCGAAAAATTCCGGAATCCATACGCATGGCGTGAATCCACGAGGAATTAATTCGCGGTCGCGTCGTCAGAGGTGGCGACAGAGGATGCGGTCTGACCACGCCTCACTCGGCATCATTAGTGAGAGTAGAATGAAGGCTGACTGTGAGTCACGTAGAGGTGGACGAGCCTCATCTTCAACGCGGTGTTCAGACACAATCCACCGCAGAGGAGGAATCTATCGAGAACAAGAGCCGCCGACAACTTCGCCATCGTTGCCGACAACTAACAGGAAGAGGAGCAAAAAGCAAAGGAGGAGAGGCGAGCCTCAGCGGAGACTAGACGCGCCGTGAGAGCGTGGTAAGAGGAGGTGACAACTCCAATCTACCGCCCATGGAATAAGGGTGAGTGTCATGCTAATAACCTGCCCCTTTGGCCTGTCTCGCCTCGTCCTGGTCGCTTGCTCGGTCGCTCGACCAGCAGCTCAGCCAGCCGGGACTTAGATAGCGTGCTCCTCGTGTTTCTCCTCGCTATCATGGAGTGCGAGCTACTGAACGAGCTAGTGAGCGAAGTCCTAATCGCCTCAGTTACCCTTCACTGAGTGGAATTGACAAGCCAGTGACAAGCCACTACGGAACGCGAAGTGTTGTAGTAGGTAGGTAGACTTACTGGTCTGCGGCGGGACACCGGGAGAGGACAACCCCACCAGCTAAACCGCTGCCACCCGCCCGCTGGTGGAAGCCACGACACCGCAACACGGCCGACCACCATTGCCACCTTTCTTCGGTTGGGGTGTTCCTTACCACTTACCGGCTCACCTTACCCCGGGACTCCAAGTCCTGGACAAGGAGATGGGCAGAGAGATAGGAGACGAACGAATGACTCCATCTCACCCTCTACTTGTCTCGTATGCAGTTTTCAATCGACACGCGGTCCTCTATTAGCGCCTTCACTCGGCGCGGCGCTCGGACTCCATGCACGTCTTCATTCGGATCCATTTCCGAATTTCTAACAGGCCCGCGGGGGAGTCTAAAACCTTCCATGAAATGTCTCCGCGGGAGATTTATAGGGGGCGGGTCGCGATTCGCGATCCCCGCCAAAATTCTTAGCAGTGCGTCCGCGAAGCTACGGAAAGCTGCGCAACTGAGTATCGGGGGAATGATGATTGTAATTTCTCATCGCGGGAGTCTCCCGGCCTAATTATCGAGGGAATCGGGAAGAGGGAAAATGTTCTCCCTCGCGAGGCGGAGCATCCGGAAGGCTTTAATTGAAAGGCGACACAAATGAATATCGGAACGTTCTTACACACGAATCTCTCGAGCCTGCGCCTGGCTCTTGGCCAGCGGTTTCGAACGCGGATCTCTAACTATTCCGATGGAATCTCGCTCAGCAGACTCGAACTGAAGGAAAATTTCTCTTTGATTAATTACTCCGCGGAGATGCGGGAGCTCGCCCATCGATCCTGATGACCGATCCCGGACTGCGGATGCTCAGAGGTCAAGAAGACGGAATGGATCCGGGGGAAAATCATTTTGAAATCGCGAATCCGAAGCGCGATTATTCATGCCAAAGGTGGCTCGACGGGGTTTGAATTATTTCAATTTCGCATCCGGCCTGAGGAGGGTCCGCTAACGTAGCAGGAAGGAGCCGAACGGTTCCCTGTCCTACAAGCTAGCACCTCGAATCGAATTCCAATGAAATATTGGAATTGCAGGGAATCTCACTGCCCGACCCAGATCTCGGAGGGGTCGGTCCCCCGGGAGGCAAGCTCATTGTACTGGATCCTCTAAACTCCAAATTCCGCGAGTCCGTGAAGCTCGACAAAATCGTCAACAGCCTCACCCCTATATTTTTTCAACATGGGTACATACCCTATACCGGGCGTTCCCTCACTCGATTCTCCACTACTATTCTCGGTATTCTCGGGAACGGCGGAGTTTCGAAGGAAAAGAGGTGGCGACACCATTTTCGGATGTCAAATCGAAAATGAGGTTGGGTCCACCTTCACGTTTTCCTTCTGAACCCAGCCGTTTTCGAGGGAGAGGATCAGGATAAATCGAATTTGAGACTTTTTCTCGTAGGCATCATCCCTGATTTAGTGGGCTTTATGTTTTTCCTATGGGAAATCGAAAAGCCAGGGAGTTAATCCATCCCGCCTTTTCCTCTAAACCTCAAGGTTTCCAAGAAAAAATCAAGAAACCGATTGGGACCACCCCGAATATACTGATTATCCTCGTGATGAAGCGCGCACCATACGGCCCCGTCTTTTTCTTTGGTTTGGGGCGGGACTCCCCTCGATCAGCCGATATCCGGACGAAATGTCCCGAAATTCGGCGCATCCAATACAGGACACCTCGTGAAATCCGCGGGTCGAAAATCGGCGTGAAATGACTCATCACGGAATCCGGACGGGCCCCGGTCCCAGACTCACTATGGAGAAGCAGAGAAGACTTGGAACTCCAGCGTTGGGGCCAACCGGAGAGAATACGACGCCGCCCTTCAATGAACGTTCCCCTTCGCTTCCCCATTCCCACCGGTGACGTCTTGCTCGCTCTCAACTCCATGAACGACGTCTGCCGTTCGAGGAACCATCGGTATTTAGCGAGGACTATTCCCATCAGCCTGGCGCCGCCGAGAAAAGCAGAAATCATCGCTTATCCATATATTCGGATCTCCGGTTTTGGAAGTTCCCGTAGGAGTGGATTGAAAGCGACTCGGAACGCTACTTCTTCCGGAATCTCGCGGAGGAGCTCTTGGAAATGGGAAACCGGCGGAAATTGAGAACTCATAGAGAGATTCTACTCCTGTGAAAACCGATTCCTTCAGTCGGAAAAAAGTTTGGAGGCTGCGAATGACTTAGCTCTCCATCTGAGCCGAGCAAGAGCCTCCGTGTCCGCGGATGAAGCTCTCGCCTTGAACACCGGATAGTCAGCACTGCCGGAGCGACATTCGGGGACAGCCACTACCCGGATCTGGGAGGAGGAGTAGGTATTGGTGGGGGAAAATGACCAGGAGGGGGGCATGGAGCGCAGGGAAAGCTGATGGTAGTCACTACATAGAGGAGGGATGGAAACGGGATAAAGAGGGGCACCGGAGAAGAGCGACATACAACTCGCCAAGTGTCGCTTACAAGTTTCGAAGCAGCCGAATCCCGATTGCGAACGCCGCGAAATGAACGAAAGAACTAGCTAGCCAAGCAAGCAGCCCGCCAACGCGGGTGGACCAAGGGGCGCGCGCGCGCAAGGAACCAGCAAAATGGATTGCACACTGACGTAGGCTCAAAGACGACTTTGATTTATGAGCAGGACTTAGGGGATTCGCGCTCCAAGGGGTTCTTCATGCTAGAGGCCTTTTTCGTCTTCGGAGTGCTTGCTAGCTCCGGCACACTATATCCATTTCTCTCGATCGCTCCTTCGTCCGCCCGTCGGATTTTTCTCGCTTCGAGACGGAGGAGCGAGGCGCTCTCCCGACGACGCACGGCACGAACAGCAGGCCGATTTCCGGTATATACTGTTCGTTCTTTCGTTTAAAGGATATCTATTGCGTACCCCATTGTCGGCTCCTACGCGCTCCTCTGGCTTGTCGATCACTCGAGAGGCTCTTCACGGTTCTCTCGAAGCCTCTCAAGGTGTTCGTTCTGAAAGGAGAGAAGGAACAGGTGACCAATGCGGTCGACGATGGCAGGTCTCGAGAGACGCCCTCCCTCCATAAGATTATGGAAGCCTACATGACGGATGGGGATATTTCCACTCATTTTTCACAGTAGTCCGGAAACAAGGGGTGATCCCCGGCCTGGCGGAGCGGGAAGGAAATCATGCTAGCCCCCCTCCTGGCCATTGTTCATCGGAACGAGAGGCTCTGGATTCGAGGCTCGAAACCTCAAAAATAGAATGATGCATTGGCGAACGAATTGCGTGGCTTTCACCGCTCATCTTCCAACAGCGTTCTCCCCGACAGGAGGTCGAGATGCCCACTTCTCGGATTTCGGGAAATTCCCGTTAGTTTGACGCTTTCCGTTCTGTTGCCTGGAGGCGGACCCGACCCATGCCGATCGGAGTGTGCTCCCGTGCTCCGGGATCTGCTCATAGTTCATGGCCCTGGAGCCGAACTCTCTCAGTACGCTCTTCTATATTCGCGATATTTTTTTCACTGCGGCGAACACCGCTGATGCATATGGACGAATTCCGCGAAGACTTCTTGACGAAATCGAGCTCATTGGTCTCGACTCGGTTCGAATTGCGCATCGCTCTAATATTAGAATCAGGACCTTTATGAGCTGTCTTGTAGGATTTCAAGTCCACGATCCCCCTTAGCGGACCAGCTCTCGAAACATCCAACGGCATCGCGTGACACCGGGCGATCGCATGTACGGAGTATTCGGTAGGTCTTCTCACGGTAATGCCGAAATATCGAGGAGCTCTCATCATTCGCTGTTTCGAGTCCTTCCCCATTTTCTCTCTTAAACTCACGACGAGCAGCGGATCTCTTGATGCTTTGGAACACTGTGCTTCCAAATTGCTGCAGAAAAGTATCCTACCTCGTACTGAGTTCGGGGAACCTCCTCAATCAGAATGTTCCTCGGAGCGGACGAGTCGAATTTCGGCTGCAAGCGATGAACGTTCTTCTTCCCGAAGAGCTTTGATCTGCCCAAATAGCGTTGAAACCCATTCGCCAAACAATCTCACAGACGGGAGAAAGAGTTTTATGCAGGAAGATGAGAGCTCCCGCCGCGGACCGACGGTAATAATCGTTAGCATCGAGAGCACTCTGAAGACACAGAACGAGGGTAGGAAAACGAATTAAGAACCTGAGGGAAAATTAGCGTGACATCAAGAGAAAATTTAAGGCAAGCTGACAGTTCAACAATGACGTTGCAGTACAACAATGATGCAAAACGCCAAACAGCGAATAAGGACAGCGACACGTGCTTGCTTGGGCGTCTGCAAAGTGTTTGCCTCGTTCGGGCTGAAATGATAAATTGATAGATGACATAAAGCCGTCTTGAGCACGCGAACCTCCTGAGCGACTCCGTCGAAGCGAGCTATGTCGATTATGGGCATGCCAAGAGATGGGCGAACGGCTGGGCTCGGGATGGGATGCGTTATTCGAGAGTCACGTACCTCGAGACCGTGAACGGGAATGCTTCTTCCACAGAAACGGAGTGTTCCTCTGGACGGAGAATACGCACCCGTCAAGACGCAGGAGCTGGAGACTTCCAATGAAGTCGTGCTGTCTGTGAAGAGGGAAAGGAAGGCATGAGCAGGACGCACATCGCAAGACAAAACAATCAGTGTGCAAACAAACCGAATCCGACCGCTTGCTAAACACTCGGGTTCTCCTGGTGAATATTGTTACGCATATACTCGGAGTGAACAGCTGATGCCTGACGAAAACATGGAGGGCTTGAAAGCATCTGGGCTGTTTCGCGTTCCTCAATGCGACCCGAGGAAGAACCAATTAATGGCTGTTTTAGTTGCTGCACGAGAGGCGGCGTGGGGAACTCTGCTAACGACTGGGCAACAGTTCGCTGATGGGGCGCCTTGTTTGGAGTATGTCTTGTCACGGGAATCCCCGAGGGGAAGCTTGAGGAGCGCGCGAGCTATGAGGACGAGAGTAGGGCGCGCGACTTACGAGGAACAATGCGGGGAAGCATAACTTGAGTGTTCCCGAGACATTTCCACGAGAGAGAATGTCGACCCGGCTTATGCCGCTCCAGGAGAGTGGGAATTTCATCCAGCGAAAGGATGCTGACCCAGACGATCCGTAGGAGGGTGTTCACACGAGTTCTCGGGACTCGGTTTGGAAAGCGCGGCGTTTGAAACGGACGGATAGCGGGCGCTTCTTCAACCCGAATGCGAGCGGGGAAAATGGAAGCATGGCGAACGTTGCCCTTCTCGCGGGGACTGTCGTTAGCAGCGAAACAATTTTGTGTGGCTCAGACGATTCTTCGGTGGAAAACTCCGTTCCCGGTAGGAACAGTCGTAAAAAAAATCGAGACATGCACCGGCTGTGTAAGCGGCGAAAGAGCATTGCCCCCCCACCCTCCTTCCTCCCACGGACAAAGCCCTTGGAGCAGGAGAAAGCGCCCTTGGACAACTTGGCGACGAGCTTTCCTAAATCCAGAGAAGTCCTTCCGTGTGCTGGTATTAAGTTCTTCTGTTGCTCGGCAGAACGGTTTTTCTTGTTGTCTGCTCCGACCGTCTGGTGAAGGCTGAAGTGACCATGGAACAACCGTTCGCTTAACTGTTGACAAACAGCTGCGAGACCAAATACTATCTATCACAGCCATGCACGTGCGCGAGGTTTTTCTGCGTGCGTTCGGCCTCTCCTCCGGTTCGCATAAAAACGTCACTCCCTAAAATCAGCATGTGTATGTGTCACAAAAAAGCACAACAGAAGCGGTGACTTCGTAACAAACTGACGGACCGTAACGATGAAGAGAGGGTCCCCGTACGTCTTTCCACCATCCGTCGGACTTGCGATATCCGATAGATTATTTAGGTCCGGACGGACACTTGTTGCTGGCATTGATAGCAATACACGAGGGAGCGAAACGGGGAGATCGAATCGGTAAAAATATAACACGGTCGGGGGAAGTCGAAAATATATCGAAGAGGGTCTCTCAGCGTCCGCTTGGTCGAACGCGGGAGCGGACTGGGTAGCGGGACCCGTAGACCGTAGTTGATCGATACGACGAGAATCCGATTCCATGGCTTCGAAGATACGCGACACCTTGGAGAAATTAAAGGAGCACAATGGGGGAAAAAGCGAAAGCTCACCGAGCCGCCAAGACTCCTCTGACCCGATGGATGGAGTCTCGCAAGGGACAGTCCGCGGCTCCTCGGCATCAGTCAGATGGACCGGAAGCTTCTCGAGAGTTCCCTCGCACTGTGTCGAATCTATTTCGCATCAGTTTTTCATGTTTCCAAGATGAGCGCGAGGGACCGCGAGAGTTGCACGTCGAGAATCCGTGAACTCAACTCTCTGATGGAATGAAATTATGGGATCCGTGCAATGAGTCCTATAAGGGCGAGAGGTCACGTCGCAAGAGATTAAGTGAACTTGCTCGCGAGCCGCGAGTCATTGCGATCAGCAGGTGCACGGATCGCGGTCTGACAACTCTGAAGAAGTGATACGATCGTTGTCGATGGTATCATTGAGAGCATCAACGACCTTGGCGAAGTCGCGAGGACGCGATGCGGATCGCAAGCTCTCTACTCGATGGCCGATGATCTCTCGATGACTTTGCGATCGCGGCGGACTGTGCCAACGGAGCGGAAAGGACATGCATGAATATCACGGAAGGAGCACCACGATCAGCACGGTGCGTCGTGAGGAGCCTAAGAGGTCGGCATTACTCTCAATTCTTGCGAAAAATGCCCCAAACTTCAGGTCGCCAACTTGCCTCCGGCGGGATGCGATGAAACAATGCTTCGAAGATCCGCGAAGCCGCTGCGACAGCAATAGCCGTCCCCGTTCGACACGAATCCCGCGAATCCGGATCACAATAATCACGGGATAGACGGGGTTATCAATCGATCTGTCGTCTGCTGATGGAACGAAGACCGCTCCAGCATGGGGCTAAGAAGGAATCTTGGTGAGCTATTTCATCTATCTCCGATCCAGACCATGCTCCTCGTTCTCGCATCGGTGCCGATTGTAAGAGAATCGCATCTTTGGAGAAGACCAATAATCACGCGATTCGGCGAAAGCACTGTAGCTAAGAAAATCAGAGAGCCATGACGTTCGTTGACCAAGATACCCGTTTAGCAATGGCGTGGCGCTTCGATAGATGAAAATCGCGGATCGTAGCTTTTTGATGAGCATCTCGACACTCGAGTCCGACGTTTTGAACTTCGGTAGATGCAATCCATTCTTCCCCTTTTTGCAGGGAGCGGCCAGCGCGGACGGGACAAACTTTCTTCCCGAGTCCAGTTATTCGAGATCGGTCGCTTGTGTCTCGGATTATTCCTTCGCAATCTTCTGAGATGTGCTCCCCTTCTTCCAGACGTTCGTACGGGCGACCATATGATTTTGCCTCCGGGAAGATCCACTAGAAGATCGAGCCGTAGAGGATCTCAAGATTCAGATCCTGGATTATTCTTTTCACATGGAGCTCTAATATTCTAATTTATTCGATCAAGCCGGGAGAAGCGCGAATCAAATTACCAGCCCAGGCCCGGGAGTCTGGAAGCTTGGACGCTCGGGAACGTTGGGACTCTTCCTCAGTACCTCCTCGTCGCCAGCGGACTATACGAGACGGACATCCGCATGGTGATGATCGCGACGGCGCGATTGACACCATTCGACTTGAAGAACATCCCTAGATTATCCACGGAAGGGGAGGGCCGAACAAATCCTCCCGGAGGTTGTGGCTCCTTATTGAAGGCGGATTACGTGGCCCCCCTATGAAAACTCGCAGTTGGGGAGCTTTCGTCTCTCGGCCTCGAATTCTGCCAATAAACAGAGTCTGGAAATCTCGTTCTCAAGATCAGCTCTCTCCATGCATTCAACAGCGGACGCGAAATGCAACACAAAAGACCGCTCGTTGACAAGTTCTCGAGTTGCCACCGAAGTCGTCTGCGACTCACTCAACTTTTGTGAGCCTTATTTCTCTGTCAAGTTTCCTTCACGTTCGTCTACAGTGCAAACATTCGGTATTCCCTCAGACGCCGACTCAGAGAATGCAACGGTACAAAGACGATGATGATCGCGAATACGTACGGAATGAGGGTAGCGAGGGAGAAAAAATCCCATTTTTGACAGGACGCGGAAAAGGGTTCGTCGAAGCCCTCTCGAGGTTCCTCCATCGGAATGAGATTTCCTGTCAAACATCCTTGAAGAGGGCAGCCAGCAAGCCGAGGAGACTGGTCCCCTTCCGCCTTCCTTCCCGTCCTTTCCCGGGACCTTCTGTTTGCCCGACTGCCTGCCTGCCAGCCACCGGAGTGACGCGCCGTCAACGAGGTGGAAGGTGGCGGAAAGTGAGAAGAAAGCTAAATGTTAAGCGAGTTGCGAGCCGAGATCGACGCGATTCGGCGGCGCGGGGAGCATTGTCGTATATTGAGAATCTATTCAAAGGAATTCCGTTGTTGGCGCTCTTCTGTCGACGGAGCGGACGCATCTCACTGACGTTTGTCTATCCGTCGCACGATACTTCCGTCGAGGGATCCTACTCGCGGCACGACAATAAAACTCCTCACGGAGCTTACCGAGGGAATCGGACCGGAGGAAATCCTGGCCGCAATCGATTCCCCTCCGCGGGAACGCAACCGAAACGAAAGCCACGGGGATATTTGCGGTGAGATGTACTCGGGTAATCGAACTGTCTTCGCCTGCAAGCGAGGGGTTCTGGCTCATTGGGTGTTCCCTCCGATGAATGGCTGTGTCAAATGACACCGTAGCGATGTGTCTTTTGTCGTTCGGTTCCTGTCGATTGAAATTGCTCAACTTCTACTTCATCCCTCCGCGTTGCCGTGCCGTCCGGTCACTTCGCTGCCGTCTGCTCGGTCGGTCGGTCGGTCAGTTCATCCATCCAACGGACAAGCGGTCGGTCCTACGGTCCGTCGCCCGGTCTGCCGAGGAAGGCTGCCGCTCGCTCGAAACAAAGCGCGCTCCAGAAGACTCCGACGGTTCCGAGAGCGAGAGTTGAAAGGAAAACAGTCAAGGGATGTAATCGTATCAACGTCACGTCGAAAGCCGAGCAACAATTTCATTTCGTACAAGACAGCCGATTGAACACAAGTTCGTGGGTGGGCGGCCGACTGATTGGAAGGTCGGTCGGTCAGTCGGATTGATCCGCGTCGACTCCAACGACGACACACGACAGACCCCGGTCCCCAAGATTAGAAATTACGCCAAGTTTCGCGGTTTAGTGGAGAAAAGACAGAAACAGTGATTCTGATCGAGGTCACTGCCAAGCGCGAGAGCGTCTGACGTACCACTACAGAATCTCGCGACATTTACGAACCTTCCAAGGTGACTTTTCTCTGTTCTCCGATTCCAGCAGAGGAATCTGTCGACCGAGTAGTCGTCAAGCGAGAGAAATCTTGTGGTAAACCACCAAACACAAGCGAGGCTCGCTACCTTCCCCTATGGCAGTCTCATCAATTATTATCAGTGATTGACCCACTGCTGAAGTGTGAAGTCGACGTGAAATGCTGACCGCCCCCCCCCCCCTCCTCCCCCGCTGAGGGAGATACGGGAAATTCGTGGAAAGACACTTCCATTGGAATCCGCTCCTGACCATTGGAGGCATTGATCCGCTTCATCGTCCGTCCGACGATCGGACGGATACCCCTGAAATGTGTGATCATCACACTTATTCCGGACCCGGCTCCCGGAGTCAGTCAATCGTTGAAGTGACGTGTCTCTGTCGAAGCGGCTCTGAACAGAGTAAACATCGATCGTTTGTATGGACAGCAGGACTCCAAAGGAATCTCGGCGGCCGGCGTAGCAGCTGCGGATAGAATGAAAAGCAGAATCATGCGGAGGAATTAGCAAAGGAAGGAGCGAACGACGGGGGGGAGCGCGGACGAATGGAAGAACGGAGGCAGACAGGCTGGCTGGGAGGGGGACGGAAATAAAGCACAGTTCGTCAATAGCTCCGGAGTCCGCTCACGTTCAATAGAAATTCTTGTCGTGTTGCGGCTCAAAGTTTTTGATGAGCCATTCTCGTACAGTGAGATCTTTTTTCGGGCTTCTGACTGACTGGACAGCCCTCCCTCCTTTCAAATGGCAGCAAACGGGATCGAAAGTTAGACGAATTCCGCCACAGAAGCCGATGACTTCCTCATCGCAACGACCGCAATCAGAGCTCCAAGCCGGGACATGGGGTGGACAAGCTGGCGGGTGGGTCGGAGGCTCGAAACGATGCCAGTGACGCTCGAGGGCCATCGAGGAGAAGCTTTCGATGTTTTTATGGACATAAATCATTTTTTCTCCGCTCGAGGTTTCTATCGTGATGAATAATTCATTACGATAGCTGAAAGTCTGTCAAGCCGTTCCGTAACGTAACGACGATTGCGTCTCATAGGAAATCCTCCCGGTAGCGCATGGCTGATCCGGCGACGTTTAATCTGAAGTTGGAAACCCGACACTTTTCCCGGTTTGCCCTTCGCCTGCCGAACTGACGCGTCACCATGTGGCCTACCATAAAAATAATCTCTCTGAAAGCTTCCCAGAGATATATAACCCCTTTTTTCGAAGCTAGAGCGGAGCTTCGTGAGACTCCACCATCTCCAGGAATCAGGACTAAGAAAGTTAAATTCTGTAGTGATTCCCAAGATGAGACCTCTCTCACGCTGTGGGTCGGAGGATCTTGGTTCTCCGCGGCGAGGAATGGGGTCAACACGTTGAAATTACAAAAACCGACTTATTGCCTAAAAATTCAGGAGGTTTCACCCAATTCGGGGAACGGAGTATTATTATCCAGGGAGTAGCTATCCAATGACTGACTTCACGTGAACTCGGGTGTCAGGGCTTGAATCGGCCAATGGCTTCGGAGCTCCATTGTTTTTGTTCGAAAACCTCTCCGCTGAAATCCGTCGAAGGCTAGAGCAAGGGTTCAGTTGAAAGGGATCCAAGCACCGGATCTCTTTTCACCATGTATATAGCGACACGCGCAAGCGTCGGCTCCTTCGTTCATTCATTCGTTCGTTCGGTTGGTGGGCTCGCTGTGCGACGGCACCCGCGGCCGACGCCCGCCACCATGTAATCTCGCTTCTAGCGCTGATACAAAAGTCTGGTGAAGCGAGCTGCAAGGAACAAAGCACACGAGGAGGCCGTGCGCCGTCCTGGGAAGAATTCTCGTCAGCACCAGGTGGGGCACTGCGTCTCCCAGCGGCTGCTCGGCCGGCCGGCCGTCCGAACAGGCAGCCATTGCGCCGACCGAGTCGGGTGCTAACTTTCTTCTGCACCAATCGCTCTCTCCGATATCTTAGGATAGCTTAGATGTGTCTCTGAGAGTGATCTCCATAATGGCGAGGGAAAGAGAGAAAGAAAGTCGGCGACTATGCCGGGCAACACCGCGCTTCGGAAGCCATCTACTTCCCCGCTGCTGCTTGTAGCTGAACGAATAACGAGTGAATGGTAATATAATGGGGTGTGCAGATGTGTCTAGGCGTAACGTCTCGAGACTGTTAGCCGTCTACAACATGGAACATCACTGTGGAATACATAATGGACTCGAGCTTTGCATGCAGGATGCACGTTGCTTCGTTCATAACACGACGGAGAGAGGATTCCTGACGAAAACTTCGCCGACGCCAGCTTGCGCCAGCAAAAAACGTTGTCAAGAGCTTGTGTCAACGGGGTCCTCTCAAGCGTGGTTTCAACGTTATTCGGAAACTTCCCAAGACGATCCTGCTGCAGCTCAGGAGGAGAACCCGTCGGTGATTCGAAGCTGAGTAAACTCTGTAAATGCCCGACAAGGAAGCTGGAAATCGATTCCTGCTCCGGATCCCATTGCAGCGTGCTGTGAAGACGGTGCTAGGTAAAACAAATTCCTCAAACCGCTGCTACACATCTCGAACACAACTCCAAGCCTGAATCGGATCATTGAGCGTCCGAGAGTGCGAGTCGAGATTGCTGCAAGACTTCAAAAGAGGAATTCGAAGCTCGTAAGCGGCTACCTTGGCTCCGAATCGTGGTAACATCTCGCGTATGAATTTTTCATCGTTAGTGTGAATTATTCCCACCTACATTCACAAGTCTCGTTTCCGGAGACAGTGGTAGCCAAATGATGGCGATTTGACGAGCCTCGAATATGTTTGAGCTTGTCACAACCTTCCCAAAGCTCGACACAAGGTCCCCTTGTCAAATGAACCTTCGATTACGACCCTGGAGCTCTTTCCCCTTCTTTCGGCAGACTCGCCGTGGAAAGGTCTCCGGAGAGCTCCCAATCCGGTGCATATCCCTCGCAACCTTCAAGTTTAAACGTCCAATCAGATTTCTTTAGGCTCATTCAGATCCCGGTGGTAAGTTTGATTATATTGGTGAGCGAAGATCGGGGCTATAGACGATCACCTCTCATGCCCGAGCCCGTCCCGTTCGCCACAACGCTACACGATGATATCTGACGAAAACTGTCGTGTGAGGAGCAGACGATGCATATTTGGTAGGAGCGTAAAAAAATAATGATATCTACTATTTAGCCAGACTGTGTTTGAACAACCGCCATTCGTGGTTTGAGGTTTCCACAATTGGACAAATATCACTCATGAGTTTTTGTCTGTCTACAGGAGGCCCTTCATGAAAGGGAGCTTCTGTGCTTAGCCAGTCTCCAACATTCGGAATGTTTTTCGATCCGGAAGCGAACAGAGTCATCTTCAGAGAACGCTCTCAATGTTTCTCAGGGTTTCTCTTCATGCCATGAAAAACAGTTATCGCATGAATACATGTGTTTTGCTAGGAATGTGGAAGGGAGTCTCGAGAGAAAGAAGCTCTCTGAAATCATCAAGCGGATCGACGCGACGCATCATCATATTTCCGCGCCTGCTTTACACCGTACATGGCCGCTCATACCTGAGTGAGGCTCGGGTCTCGGGTTTAATCGATTGAATCAAATGAGCATTGAGTTTTACGGAAGTTCGGCTGCAATCGAAGCTTCGAAACGCCGGGATCTACTCAATATGTGGTGGCGTGTGAGAGACTCCTGCGGTACGCCGACATCGGTGGTCAGAGGCTGGTTCACTTTCGGAGGTGCTTGTTCCCTCGCCGTGTTCTCGAACAGACGCCCCGCTGGTTTTCGAAAGTTGGACACAAATTAGTTTCTCGCTCGCCGCCGCTGCTTCCATTAGGAGTGGAGATGACGGAAATTAAAATCGACACACAGCCATCGAGACGTTAATATCTTTCGCTGTGTATATTTTTCCTTCTTTTCATTTTGAGATGGCCGCGACGACGTCTCTGTCAAGACTCGTTTCCTCAGTAGCCTGACGGTAGCCATGTCGGTCCACATGGAACGATGCGACGTCCCCTGTTAATGACGTTCTCCTTGGACATATTCCCGCTACAGGCCATTTCTTGTATCCGCTCTCTCTTTCTCTGCTCCTCCACATCCACCTCTGACTCAACGTTTCAGAACCTCGTTCCCTCAATAGCTCAAATTAATATCTCCTAAAGCTCTCTTCCCGGAGTGAACTACGCGTCAGCGTCGGACGATTATAACCCGCATACTCGCCCACCTACGCATGGTTTCCCAGCTTCCTCTCCGCAGATTCCTCGAGCCTTCGGGAGCTGCAATAGCGCGACACAGCAGGCGCTCGACCGAGCCTCGAAATCGCTCGTTATTTGTTTGGTGGGTGGGCTATCAACAGGTGGGGATATCGACGCAAGCAGCAATATAATAATGGTACCTTTTTTCCGACGGACGACAAGCAAGTTCAATCAATTACCTCAAACGACACATTAATAACCGCTTCCCCGCCGCGAACGCCGATGTCATTGCATCGCCGAGTAGCGGGTGGTTGGCGGATGGGGTTCACGTATGCTCAGCCACGAAGCCGTCGAAGACGCAGCATCGTGGTCGATGGTTTCGGCCTCGCCATCCGGCGTTCGATCATCGTTGAAATTCACAATGATGGTCCTTGCGGATTGGGAAGGTCTCCGGTCCTACGCGCAGAAATACGGTTATATGTAGCTCTATTTAGCTTGAGAAAATCGCTCGCCCCACCCCTTCCCGGATGCCCGGAGCGAAAATCTTCTTCGAGAATGACCGAAGCTCATAATTCGCCAGGAGTCTGCGATATTGCCTCGCGTCGAGCAGCCGGGGCGAAAATAATCGTAATCTGGTTTCAGCTCGCGAAAAACCTGTGTGCGTTGCCCCGGTGTGTGACCCTGATATAAAGGTATATCGTTCGTGACAACTTCGCGTTGGAATTCCCGCCGACTTCATCCAAGAGAGACTTCCTGAGAGTCTCCTTGGAGTGAAATTCCCCCGGAAGCACCTGCTAGGCCGGAGCTCTATGGGAGGTCGTAATTTTCCGCCGAAACTCAATGTACCTATTTGCTTTCTGGACTCATCTGGAGAAATAAAGATCGCGACAGCGCTCTCTGACGGTTTCCGCAAGTGCGTTCCATACAGGTCCTCTATGACGACACTCGAAGAGTCGACACCGGGGACTCGACCGAAATGTCGACGTCCGGACCGGCGGCGACGGATTAAATGTGTCCGCCACTTTGTACATCGTATTCGAACAATCTAAAAATCTCCTGGGGCCATTCTTTCCAGCAGTGATGATGGAAGTTACAGCTGGAGGCGACTCTGGCTATAAAATGATTAACGGTGCTGAATCGAGTTTTGCTTCTTGGCCCGCGGCGGAGTTTGCCGTACGACCGGGTAACAGCATAACGATACAAACTGAATATGAATTGACTCTTCCGAGTCTGCTCGGAGCGAAAATTGTTGGCCATCGCCAACATCGTGATCCCTGGAGGTCCGGCACGACCGGTAGACTCATCGAGGACTCATTATTCACTATTCAAAATGTACAGTTCACACCAGAGCATCTGATAGTTCCCGCGAGCTGCGACTTAAGACTCGAGTTAGACCACATGCATGACCCGACGGCGATCGTGTAGCTCTGGGGCAATAGTGCCGATTGTGGCATTCGCGCGCGTGCGCGATCACGTCTGGCGGCCGACGCGGCCAAGCAAACTGAACCGAACATCTGATCCAACCTTCTGGGTCTATGGGCTGATCCCTCGCTGATTATGATATCTATATCTAGCATGTCCATCGCCGGAGATGAGCGAACGATCACGGACCGTAGAGCTTTCAATTGGATTCAATTACACGACTTGGATACTCTGGTGCTCCACTACCGCCGCTTGGAGTATGTCGAACCCGCTCCGCAGTGAATTCTGAGCTCTGGGTTGCAGAATGATCGTCGAGGTCCGATTCGATATCCCGCCAAAGTTCGTCGTCATGGAACTTTTCTGTACGAACGCTATCGATACACGAGGGATTTTCAGACCAGGGAAAAAACTCAAAGTTTTGAAACACCACGTGATTCGAGAGAGCCGGATTTCCGAGCAGGGTCTACGATTACGATTTTTCCTCGAGCTGATCCCGACTGTGGTTAACTGCTCCAGATGAAGGTCTCGGCTGATTGCGCATTGTCCAAGGTCCCCCATATTTCCAGCATCACACTCGATCATGAAAGTTTCGAACCATCCCCGCAGCGAAACCCCTGTGGGTTGCGACTCACGGTTCAACCTCGCAGTCTACTCGCCGCCCGATCCCTCAGAGACTCGTACCGGAGTTCCAGTATAGCTCGGACGAAAAATTGAAAACAATCCAATGAGTCCCTCGAAGACGGAACTGTTCGTCTCTTGTGGAAGCGAGTGACCTTCTCGATTCTCGAGGGTAAGTATCGGAGCTCGTAAAGCCCCGGAAGTCGAACGGCTCGCCTGGCGACCCTGGCTTCCGGCGCGGAGCGGACGAAATATCGTCCCCAAATTACCTTCATAAAAATCCGTATCACAAATCACAGAGAAGAGCTCGACCATCGGCCGCTCGCTCGCCCAAATCGGCTCTCCCGTCGGCTCGCTTCATCCGTTCGGATTCGAGAATCTCAGTCCCGGGGCTTACCGGGCGTCCAATTATCCGGCATTTTTGTTCCTTGACCTCGGTCAACGTAATTCAATTCCTCGCTGTGAATTATTTATGGTTCCCATATCGTGGAGGCCCTTTCTTTCCAGCGATCTCCCGTCATGGTCAAAGCGCTCCAGACGAGAAGCCGGGTGGTAGTGGAACTCTCCCTCGCTCATTCTGAAAGGTCAAGTTGTCTCTCGTAGTTGATTCTCGTAGTCCTCCTCAGCCCTCTGAACATTCCCATGTCTCGTATGCTTCATGATGCTCTCATTGAGTGATCCCATACCTGTTCCTCGATCAGAATCTCGCTCCGAAACAGGGGATCCTGTTCTCCACAGCAATCATGGGATGGGCTTGAGTTGCCGGCAAGTTCAATTTTATGAATATGAGGAATCTGAGCTTCTGATCGAATCCCTTCATTCTACGACACGATGGCGTCGCAGCGTGGCTTGTTCAATCAAGTCATCGGGATGTGTCCCTCGTAGCTTGCATCAATGTGTACCAAGCATAATCGGTGTAGTTGGCCCCACTCAAAAACGACCTCGTAATCACCGTGCGTTGCCGGCTTATCTCGCGAAGGTCAAATGGGTGGCGTTTTTGTGACTGCATAAGTCAGAAACCGACCACCCGAATGAAGTCATGACTCGTGCCTGATGTAGCCGCTATTGCCCGCGGAATATCACTGGAGCGAGTTTAAACTCGATCGGTCGGAAGAGGTTTGCCGCGGATCTCGATGAATAGGCAAGATATGGTTCTGGGGACGACGGGGGAGGAAGTAAAAAAGACCATCGAGTAGCGCCTAGCGTCGAAGATCCATGAGTACCGCCCAAGCACTAGAAAAATGGTCTCCCTCTTTTAGATGTATGTATCTCAAACATTATAATATTATTTCAAAGCGCCCGATAAGATAAGCAACACGCTCTCCTGACGACGCCCCTTGGAGACTAAGCTGATCCGCGCAAGCGGAGCACATCCTAAGCAAAACATTCGACGCTCATTCCAACTAGTTTTCCGCAATATAACAAAATGAGAGATTATTCCCGACTTTTCAACCGAGCGAGAGAATACTCCTGTACTTTCGTTTATTAACCCTGGATTATATCCTCTTCATTCGTTGAACTAGACGAATGAGCCATATCAACTGTCTGCAGACATCGCGTTCCCAGTCTCGATCAGAACTTGAACTGGTAGGTATTCGGGAGTCCTCCCCTTATTCTGATCATCGGAAAGACCCGCAGAGATGTTCCCACCAACGTCGACTGATCATTGCTCTCTACATTTCGCGAGAAGCCCGCATCGGGACCTAGGTCGCCGGACGGAAGGGCGTAGGGACGGGCTTCTAGTTGAGCTTGCGTGTATTAGGGTTTTTCAGAAGAAGCCTCATCAGAAGGTAATCCCAGTTGATCTAGCCGACATGTAGTCAGGTAGCAAGCAATACGAGAAGAAGCTCCATAGGTAGATAACGGGTTTGCGAAATAGGCATGGAGCCTTCTCGGTTGCTTGCTGGCTTGTGGCGAACGGGCTGGCGGCCCGGTGAAGGCATAGGGTATTATCGAGATCCAATGGTCCACTCCACAGGCGGCCATGCCTAATCAGCTCTAACGAGAACCGAGATTCGCCAAGGATACCAATACGCCGGCCCTCACTTACGTCCGAGCTCACCAAACTGACGAGGCGACGGAGAAATAGACGGCCGAAGGAAGGAGCGCGGATCGAACAGCCGGGAACGGTGCGTTTGAATCTTGCGAAGTTCGTCTTCCCCCCTCACCTCCCCTCGAGCGGGCATATCCCTCAAGTACGGACCTCCGTGTTCGACAGAGAAGAAAGATGGTCCGGGGAATTTCCGCATTCCAGGCCAGTGTTAAATTAAGCGTCCAAATCTGTCGCTTCCACCCGGGGAGCCATCTCCGGATCGATGCACGAGGGGAGACGAAACGTACGATGACTGTTATCGCTGCGACTCCACTAAAATTTTCCAGCCGTCTCGCTGTGAGATGTGTGATCTCTCTCTGTGTAGCTGTGGGTCGCAGCGGAAATCCGTGTCGGGCGGGGACCTCCCGATGGGAAGAAAAGTGGAGGCTTGATCGCGCTCTCGGCCCTGATCTGTGACGCGTGGGCAATGCGCTCCAGCATTCCGGGATCTGCATGGATGCGTGCCCGCGTAAATGTCTGCCGGCTTTCCCTGGGCAAGGACGTTTCGAAATGGCAATTCCGGGAACCATGCCCTCGATCGAGATGTCTTCAGTGCTGCAACCCATCTCTCGGGAAGAGCACCCGATGCCGATTTGTTCCCATGGGAGTGTTAGACCCTCCGTGGCATGAATCCCTTCTTTCCAGGGAAGAGTGACGTGTTCCGTCCAGGGCAGGACGAGGCGACTCGAATACGCGGTCGGGAGCTACGCGCCTGTATCGAGGGTGTATCGTCCGAAGCGGAGCGCACGTCTAGAAGGGAAATTAAACGCGGAGAAAGTTCGTCGAAGATTCGAGTCGCGGGTTAGCGCTCTCCCGGTGCAATTCTGGGAAGGAAACCGAACATTACTCGCCAGCCGATGACGTTCCGGCAATCACTCGGGATCAAAGGTGAACAAACTCTTCCGTCAGTGCCGGCCTTAACAGCAAGAGACTCCAATCGTTTCGGTGTCACATCAGCAGCGACTGCAGAGAATGATGAGGACATGCCGGTCGCACGGTCTACGTTCCGGCGTTCGGTGACGGTGTCAGTGGCGAGGGAGTTTCGCTGTTTAATGTTCCGGAAGTGTCTCGGCTTCCAGGATCCAGGATTCGGCCCTCTGTGACTCTCTGCCGCCATTCGGCTGCTTCCCTCGGGTCTCCGATAGACGGCACGATCCTGACAGAGAAACAAAGAGATGATGCCAGTGCCAAATAAAAGGGAATCAAGAATCGAAAGCAAGGAATCGCATCCGTGGTCATCCTGCTAATGCTCCTTGAGTATCAACGGGCTCGGGCGAATGCTCCAGTTCTCCAACACCAGCTCGTAGCTGGTGGGTGTCGAGAGACCAGTCTCTCATGCCCATGATCCATCGGTTCTCGGCTTGTCCTCAGATGAGTTTTCTTATTCTTTTCCCTCAATGGGGACGCGTTCCAGTGCCGCGACGCTATTTGAAAAAAATGAGACATTTCGAGGAGCTCTGGAAATCTGCTCCGTGTGGGAAGGAACCACGGTCGAGATGCTCGCTCACGACTGCACATCGCCTACCATAAACGAGCACGACGCAGAATCGGGGTAAACCGCGACGAACGTCACAAAAAAGCGCGTTCCCGTCATAACAGTAGAGCGATGCGTGAGATTCACCCGGAAACAATAACGGGCTCGTCGTTTTTTTTTAGGACAATGGACGGGGCTATTACTATGTCCCATTCGCTCTCGCTGCATGCGGGGGATATTCTCCCGAAACATGAACAGATCGCGCCTGGGGCTGTCCTTGCCTCGGTCATGTCTGCGGATGTCCTGAAGATCACAGCTTCCTCCGGCACACTTTGAGCTCCCTCGGTCCCGAATCTCCGCAAGTCCCGTTTCTCGGGTAAAGTTCCTCCTCATTTCGGATCGCGGCTATCCGATTCAGTATACAGCAATCATGATGAGCGCCTGAGTAGGTAAGTCACGTGGCATCGAGCTCGAGAGCGGACGGGTGCGCCGATGGCCGACTCTCCAACTGGAAACGTTGAATTTGCTGGAGCTTAGCACCGCATTCGACGCATAAAGCTCGTAGGTAAGCGTGGCACGTCACGATGTGTCAATGTTCGACTGTTCGAGTGATCCACAATGGAACAAACGCTGAAGTAACTTCTTTCTATCTTGCCTTCCGCCCCCTCTCGCCCTCCACCTGGCCAGCCTGCTCGTCCGACCATTCGTTCGCCCGGTCGGTCAGCGGGTCGGTCCCCTCGTCCACCTCAATCGTCGTTTTCCCTGTACACGATCACTGGACTGCTAGCCATCCGTTCGACGATTCGACCGTCGGTAAATGGTCGTCAATGAATGCGCGGCACGTCGACAAAACTTCCGAATTCCAAGTGTGGACCTACAGCGGCTCGCTCAACCGACCGGCATGGTGGCTGGTCGAGCGACGGGCGGCGACCCATGGCCACGCGGAAACCGGGCACCGACTCAGTGGACGAGCGGCGACGACGACCAGCCTGCTCGCAAGTCATGGAATTATTATGAAGTTCGATGATCATCAATCATTGGGCTCGATGTCTCCGCTGGATCCGGGACGCTATCGCTCAGTCAGGACTGCACTCCGTCCAGCTCGTTTCTCGAGTCCGACTCGTGTTCAAGGGATGCCGCCATCCGGAGATTAGCGATAGATGCTCTCGCCTTACGAATGCGGTTCTGGTCCATATCGGCCCACAGCGTAGCGCTGCGGCGCCGGTCGGGTACGAAGAAGGTCGCTGCCGTCCGATCAGGACCGGATCAGGATCCGAGAACCGGAGGGTTCACATCTTCCTGGTCGGATGTATCCTACAAATCTTACCCGGATTTCGGATGAAGTCGACTCCATCTCCAATCGGAGGATCAAAGAGTGGGTTTTCCCGGGTCTCTCGGGGAGAGAGGGTAAAGGGCGTTCAGGGGAGCTCCTTGATTCCGTAGGGGCTATCTTTAGTTAGACTGGGTGACGTCAAAAAATTCCTGGACTAATCGTCAGCGCCTCTTAAAAAGAGAGAGCAATCGCCTACAGGTGCGTTACGGGGCTACGTCGGAGGACGTCTGAAACGGGAAAGAGCTTCCGCCCGCGTAGATGCGCTATCTTCTCGCGGAACGAACTGTCGGGCTCCCGGAGTCTCCGATAGCTTCGAGCAGGCTCGCTAGACAGGAATCTCTATGGCTGGTTGACTAGCTGGCGGGTGCGGAACGAGTTCACAGCCGGGCGGTGCGCGTATAGCTCCTCCACGGAACGGCACCGAACCGAAGGCGTGGAACCGCGCAC